>NW_017386045.1:0-46404 GCF_000237925.1 Schistosoma mansoni
AGACTGTATAAGAACGTTCGTCTAAATTAGAGCGAATAGTTTCACAGTATTTGAGCGCTCAGCTGATATAAGACATTAAATAAGAATAATATATGGTATAGAAACGTAATACGTTATATTATCACTTATCATTTCACATCACAAATCTCTTACACACTAATAGATATACCCAGTCTAGACATTATTAACGTTGATTGGATGAGTTATTCAGTGTACAGTCAAACGAAGAACCATGTACCTATTTATATTCGATAATTTTGATGTTTGCTTATAATTCCTTGAAAAAGCTTGGACCAGATTGTCTAGCTTTAATCGACTCATGATTTCAACTATGAAACTATTGAAATATCCACAAAATCATTCTGACTTATTTATATAGGTTTAAAAATCACAATTATTTTAGTTAAAGTGAACAGTATCTAACAGTTGGAACCAGGATGAGCGTTACATCCCAAATGGAGCTCATCAGTTCAATTTACCTACATCAAAGAGTTGATATTCACATTGGGACGATAATCTAGAAACTTTCGTTTCAAACCACCAATCCTTTACCTACTGAGCTACTTATTTTAGAAAGGCAATCACTTGTACAACAGGAATGCATTTTATGATTTATATATTATTCTAATCTTCTCGTTCTTGTTAAGGTCTACATTCCAATTAATCTCTTCTGTACCATGTGTAAACTGGGTGGACTGTCTCAAAAGATATTGGATTCAATTCCTAGATTGAATACCAACACTGGGACTGGAGAACTACTACAACCATCATCAAAAAGGTAAAAGTATTTATAAACATTTGTCTACGCAAGATACTAAATATCCGTTGACTGGATACCATCAGTACAACCTACTGTGACAGAGAACAAACCAACTTTCAGCTGAAAAGGAAATTAGGAAAAGACTTTAGAAGTGGATAGGTTATTTATTGCGGAAATCATCAAACTGCATCATGAAGTAAGCGCTAACTTGGAATCCGGAAGGGAAACTGAAGAGAAAGCCAAAGAACACACTGCATCGGGAATTGAAGGTAAAAATGAAGAGGATCAATAGAAACTGTAAACAACTGGAAAGGATTGCACAGAACAGGGTTGGACGGAGAATGCTAGTGGGCGACCTATCCTCCTCCATGATGGGTAAGACGCGTAAGTAAGTACAATGAAATGGATTTAAAAAGGTAGACGTCGAAGGAATTGAAATAATATAACAGTAAGGACAGTCAGAAATACTGTACAATGAAAATATGAGGATGGGATGAAAGAATAGGGAACTCTGTTGTGAAGTACGGTGTCTGAGAGTTGATATTGATATGCACATTTTTATACAAGACCTCAAATACCCAGGACAAAAGTTTATTTGGTCGAACTGAATCGATATATATATATATGTATATCTGTCCCATACGAAATTAAGTCCACAGTGGTTTACGTTTCATCCACTGAAATGAAAGCCGCTTCTCAGTCAATCATATGTACTTGTCATCTGCTGATTGGATCATTGCATCACTTTTTACTCCTGTAATATAAGTCTACCATTAGGATTCAACTGAAAGCATTGAGATATGTACACATTAACATCAAAATCAATAACAACATAAAGAGTGAATAGATCAGAGCCAACATTAACCCAAAACTATCCACCACTGATTGTGATTATCATGCGTACCCCAACCAAGTAATCTGCATCTACCAATATGACTCAGACTAATTGACGATAACTTAAATGTTAATGGAATTCGATCAACCCTAAGCATTAAAAAAACATGACTTCGGTCATTTATTTATTTATTTGAATACATAAATATTGGTACAAAAAGGCACCAGATATATATGCCACACACAAAATTGTCATTTCATCTAATTGTGTGAGGGCTATGATACTGCCCGGGTGCCCAGACCGGAGCAGGTGATTTTCTTAGGGGACAACATCCGGAGCCTTTGACCTAAAGATCTGATCCACAAGGCAGTGGAGCATCGTAAGGAGATGTGGTCCCATGGTAGCCGGTGACCAACGATTGATTCATATGCTATTTGTTCCCTCGGGATACTGGAGCCAGCCCATGTGCACCATTGGTTTGGAATGAGGGTTTTCCAACTCCCCTAGGTGGACCCTTCATGCCCACGAACCCGGTTAAAGCGTCGGACATTCGCTTTTCGTCCTCTCAATTTCATAAACAACACCCCCCTCTGAACGAGAAGGCAGTGAGTAGGACTTTCCTGCTAGAGGCCATATACGCGTGGTCGTGTGCGAGCATTTCGAGAAGGAGAGCGGACTCTCCCCACTCTCGGCCATACTAGGTCATTACTTCGTGATCAGTCAGTGTCTACTAATAGCTTGTCCAATTCGTTTCTATAACTGCAGACTCTTGCTTTTTCAAAGTAATCAATGCGAACCATTATTCCAAATTTACCAGTCTTTAACGGATGCAATCATAATTACCTCAAAATTCTGAAGTCATCGTCTCTTTCTCACAGACAAAGTAATCATTGAGTCACTTACAAAAAAGTTCAACTGAAAAGGAACATTTTATCGTTGAAATTATGAGTCAATTGAAGCCAGACCATCATAGAAAACCTAGAAACATTGGTCAACCGTTTCGTCCATGTTTTCCATGGTGCTCCAGCTTTAATCTACTTATAATTTCAACGATAAAATCTTCACAAACCCTCCCCCTTGTAATAATGAACTATAACAAATTACCTATATAAAATAAATAATTATTTATTGATTACATAATCAATTAGTACATTAGAAAAATTAGCTTCAGTTGTCAAGGCATTTTGATTATATTCATATGCTGTTGTTGGGATATATCTCCATTTACGTATAGCTCGATCAATTGCACGATGAATTAAATGATCACCATTCAGTAAAATTTCAATTTTTTGATGAGTAGAAGTTTTACTTGATTGATTATTCATCATTTGAGGTAAAGTAAGTAAAAATAATGAACCTAATTTTGGTATAGTAGTAAGAGTCATTAATTGATTATGTAATGAATTAATTGCTAAACAAAATGTATTCTTTGTTTCCATGATTACAATACCTTCTATACCAGCCTAAAATGTAATAATAATAATAATTAAATAATCAGTATAAAAAGGTAAAGAGTGTTTATTAAAACTTTGGTGGACAAACGAATCAGATATAAGACAGCTTACTTACTTACGCCTGTTACTCCTCGTGGAGGAGCATAGGCCGCCCACTAGCACTCTCCATCCAACCTTGTCCTGGACAATCCTTTACAGTTAACATTCATCCTTTTCATATCTGTTTCTATTTCCCGACGTAATGTGTTTTTTGGCCTTCCTCTTTTCCGCTTCCCTTCCGGATTCCAAGTTAAGGCTTGCCTTGTGATGCAGTTTGATGATTTCCGAAATGTATATCCGATCCACTTCTAACGTCTTTTCCTAATTAACTCTTCAGCTGGAAGCTGATTTGTCCTCTCCCATAAAACGCTGTTGCTGATAGTATCCGAACAGTGAATGTTGAGTATTTTGCGTAAACAACTATTTATAAATACTTGTACCTTTTTGACGATGGATGTAGTAGTTCTCCACGTTTCAGTTCCGTACAGTAGGACTGACTGTCTTGACGTTCTTATTGAAGATTCTCACTTTCAAATTAGTTGACAGTTGTTTTAAGTTCCATATGTTCTTCAATTGTAGAAATGCTGCTGTCTTAAATCTTGGAACGAAACTAATTCATTCACTTTGTTTACATAGGGTTTTGGTATCATAACTAATGTCAGTTCATAACGAAAACTCTAAATCTAATTCCTAATTCTAACTATCAAATATAAACATTAATCTTAATTACTCACATTGGTTTATAACCCTCATTTTACTGTAGTATGTGCATAGACATTTTCAAGATCTTTTTAGAGTTGCTCAAAGGTCGCACATAAATTATAGTCTCACCTGAGACTTATAGTTGTTTAAACAAGTAAAAGTATCTTATATTGACAACCCTAAGCAACTTATTCGCCAATCAGATAGTAGTACTCAATCGCGATGGTTTTGAATTCGTCTCTATCATTATACTATTACTAATTCAATTTGTAAGCAAAGATGTATAGTGGCTAGCAGTGCAATCCAGTTTGATGCACGTTTCGTCCTATTTGTGACTCGTCAGCTGGATGTACCTGCATCTCAAACTTGTTGATGTTCACTATGGGACTCGAACCTAGTACCTTTCACATCAAACGCCATCGAGGCAATACGCACAGGATGCACATATGGCCAATAAGAGATTGACCAGTTGCAGTCCTAAGCGTCAATGGGAAGATTCGACTAAACAATACTAATTGAACTTATTCTTCACCCCACCCAGCTCAATCAAGTGGCTATCAGGACTCAGTAGCTAAGTGGATAACGTGATGGGGTTTGAAGGGAAAGGTATTGGGTTTGAGTCCCTTGGTGAACATCAACTCTTAGATGTAGGTACATCCAGCTGACGAGTCCTGAATAAGAAAAAACGCGAGTACTGGATCCCACTGCTAGCCACTATCCATCTTTGCTTATAATGCTTGTGAATTAAGGTTATATCGAGGCAATACGCACAGGATGCACATATGGCCAATAAGAGATTGACCAGTTGCAGTCCTAAGCGTCAATGGGAAGATTCAAATAAACAATACTAAGTGAATTTAAACTTCACCCCACCCTGCACAAGCAGGAGGCTATCAGGACTCAGTAGCTAAGTGGATAACGTGATGGCGTTTGAAGCGAAAGGTACTGGGTTCGAGTCCCAGGGTGAACATCAACTCTTAGATGTAGGTACATCCAGCTGACGAGTCCCGAATAAGAAAAAACGAGAGTACTGGATCCCACTGCTAGCCACTATCCATCTTTGCTTATAATGCTTGTGAATTAAGGCTATATCGAGGCCATACGCACAGGATGCATATATGGCCAATAAGAGACGGACCAGTTACAGTCCTAAGCATCAATGGGGAAGATTCAAACAAACAATACTAACTAACTAATCAAACAGTTTTCTAGTCTCATAGATCATCTAGATGGTGCCAACTTATAATATAAAGAAGATCTAATCAAATCATAATACAATCATTACATTAGAAATGCAAAACTACTTTAACATACTCGACATGATGTTGAACGTAAAATTTTTAATTGTGCTCCAATTAAATTTAAACGTAAAATTGTATCTAAATTTTTAATTATATTCAAATTAGTACAATGATTATGATTTAATTTAGATGGTAGAATTGACATAACTGATTGAAAATAACCATTCCATAAATAATGTAATTTGATTGATAAATTTGATGGTATCGCTGATGGTTTATGATTGATTATTGATTTTGAAAAGGATTTCTTCTTTGAATGAGGACGTTTCACTTTGATAGGAAGGTCATCAGTGGAAGATAATCGTTTTCTTTTTGATTTACGTATTTTAGTGGATTGTGGTAATAGATTAATATTATGACTGACATTAGAACCTGGACGCCAATATAAATCAGATTGATTACGTTGCTTTTCAATGACATGACGTCGTACAAATCCTCGGACGAATTCACTTACAACAGTTATTCCTTGTGAATTAGTTTGTTTAGGAATATGCTGTTTGGATATTTCACGTCTATGCTTCTCGGATAGTTTCTTTTTTGTCATGATTCAACTAGAAAACAAAATGATAAGATGTAAGATTTTAGATATTATATATAAATCAAAGCTACTAAATATTGAAACTTTCATTCCTTGACAGGAGACGTCGATACATACATACACACATATGAAGAAACACATCGAACCGTACTCAAACACTGATAAAAATGATTACTATTTATTAATAGCCTGGTACGACCAACGATGATGAGAATCAGCGCTACCTCACCGAATGCTCTCACATCGACACGCGTATATAGCCACAGTCACGCAAATACTACTCACTGCTTCCTCACACTAAGGATGTTGTTTACGAAATTAAGAGGACTAATAGCGAATGTCCGACGCTTTAACCGGGTTGGTGGACACGGAAAGTTCATCTAGGGGAGTTGGAAAACCCTGAATCTAAACCAATGGTACACATGGGCTCCAGTATTCTGTGGGAACAAATGGCGTATGAGCCAATCGTTGGTCACCGGCTACCATGGGACCACATCTCCTTACGATGCTCCATTGCCTTGTCAATCAGATCTTTAGGTCAAAGGCTCCGGATGTGGTCCCCTAAGAAAATCACTTGCTTCAGTTTGGGCACCTGAGCAGTATCACAGCCCTCACACAAATCAAATGAGATTTGTGTGGCGCATATGTATCTTGTGCCCCTTTGTACCAATTTATTAATAATTAATGTGATGAACAGGAGGTAGATAAATAACATCAGTAAATCGATGACATGTGTTCAGTGTTCTACAGTCCAAGTTATGATTTCTCATTACATCACAATGCAACAGTGATATATTTGAAGGTAGTATAATTAAATGCAACATGGAGCCCATGGCAAATGTGAATGGATCTACGTTGTAATAACTCGCAATACTACAGAATGAGATAACAAAAATATAAGAAAAAGAGGTATGAAATTGATATCAAGTGCCCGGGAACATGAACCATAATAAGTGAAGATTTCCCGCCATAATAGAGAATATCATTAAAGATAGGCAATAATTGTTTTGTGGATCCTACTAAGAAATTCCACATAGTATGATACAGTACAGAACAACAGTCAATGATTATATGGACTCTTAGTTTGACTGCACCTAATTTTCGTTAAAAATATTCTCATCTCAGAGAGGATTGTACATTGTGGTAACCAGTAACTAGGCATAGGTGATGATTATTTCAATCACTCAATGGATAATAATCTTTAGGTCACTTATTTGACTAAGCTTTTTTCCTTTGAACAGTAAGCTTTACCTTAGCATTGGTCCTTAATAAACATGTAATGTAACCTAAACATGTTTCCATTAAATTTTACAGGCATTATTTCACTTCCATAAAGAGAAATAGAGAAGATTGTTGGACAGTAAAATTGCCAATTGATTGACTAAACTGGTAACCATAGGTAACATGTGCAGATAAAAGATAATTGCTTTAGAAGATTTCTAGTTCAGATGGATGATTTTGGTTGAGTTTCATTCTGTGAGCTGTTCAAATGAACAGCAGGGTTTAAAGTAGATAACTTGAAAACCAAATTTTATTATTGACATTGTCTGTTAACTTGTAAATTTGTGTAGTAACATTGTTGTACAAGGTTTTCTTTTTTGTTTACAATGCCATCTGATAGTAAGATCTATAATCAGTCAGTCAGTCACAACGTAGAACTTCGTACGTACGTACGTACATCAGTTCGAGTTGCCATACCACATTAGCACAGAGATGAAGTTGTCGATTCAAATCTCATAGTGGCACAAGTAGTAAGAGTATAAGCATTATGTGAAAGATTAGGGTTTGAAGATGTTATTGAAGGAGTATAATCCAGTGAAATAAATTTGAAAAGAGAAAAAAAGATAGAGACATGAAGAATTCAGAAGATTAGAATAGAACAATAATAAATTCAAGTTACCAGGTATGAAATACATTCTATGTATGTCTTAAACATGTCCATACACGTGAATATATATTGATTTGATGGATAGTAATCATGACTAGAATTGTTATATTAGTGAATAGATTTACTAAAAGTGCCTGAAATTAACCTGATTTTAGAAAGTGGAAGTATGATAGTAGGAGACTTTGAAGATACTGCAACACCAAACCATTTATTTTATTCAGGTTTCTTTGCATATAAATCGTGAGTAATAGGCATGTCTTATTCTTAAAGTATTTAAACGTAAATAGAGCTTCATAAGAATGAATCGCTTATAGAAAGTACACTTTTATTGAAATCATGAACCAACCAATATTAGACCAACATTGAAAACCTGAAAGCACTAGATGACCGTCTCGTCCTAGTATCAAGCTACCCAACGATGCGCATCCATGATCCTGCTTTTCACAAGAACTCCAAGAATGACCTCTTGAAGCTAGCCACTGGTGAGCACATGATAGCTTTCAGTTTTTGGTTGTGGATATTGTTGAATTTCATTTAAATCATGAACATAGTGGATTGGTTAAAGTCAGCCGTCAACAATGTTGGATACCGGCCTAGTGGTCTAGAGGTTAGGAATTCGCGTAAGACCAAAGGTTTTGTGTTCGACTCTAGAGTGCGTTATCGTGGATTGGGAAGAGAATCGCATCACAAAAATATTTGCATTGCTACCCAAGTTGATCAGAAGACTGTTCAAAAAACTATATTACCTGTGCATTTCTAGTCAAAAAGTTAAACACTTCTGTTGTAGTAGACGTCCCAATCTCCATTTATCTATTGTGATATACTGAAAGAAATTGTTGGGAATCCCGCGTATCTGTATATGTAACAATGGTGTGATAGTGAACTACATATCAAACTACGTATAATTAAAGCCAAAGTTAATTAAGTCAATTTAGAACATTCTTGATGCTGTTATGATTTTCATTAACCTGAACAGAATAAACAGAGATGTGGTCAGTTTATACATAGAGTTGTATTGTATGTTGTATCCGTTGAATTGAATCCTAAAGGGACAAAATTTCAGAGTTCAGACGTTCATCAGAAGTAAAGGTAACAGCCATCCTACTGTAGTTTTCTTCTACGAACAATAAAATACATCTTTGAATTAAGTCTCCCCTCTTTGCTATAAGTGTGTACAAATAATTGTCCACTACAACGCATTAATTAAATACAATTGACTAGTCACTGAGTGGTGGTCAATATCATGTTTGTCTAAACCTTTACCAATTGATCATATTATGTTGATCAATTTGCAGTGTGATAATCATCACTGTACAGTGATCAATCGGTTGTAAATAATTGTCCTATAAAAGTCAGTTATAGCCCAAACACCTCGGTGGTAACGTTTGAGACAATGAAACTATCTAACCCGGGTTTGAGTTTATCAGAAACTAACAGTCCCATCAAGATTATAAACACACCATGCTGAGGAGAGCCAACTAGAACTACCATGAAACCTTGCATCAAGGTTTCCAAACGACGACCTCTAACCCCCGAACATTTTTTATTACTTCCTCGTAAAATCACTATTTCTTTAACATAGATACATGAGATTCTGTATTTTGTTATTGATAGATCAACTTCACAACAAACGAAAATATACTATATACCTGTATAGACAAGTACAAATAGAATTTACACTTTTCTCAGGCAACTTTCCGATCTCAATATGCCCACACACATCATACAACTCCAGTTGACAGATTTATGAAGAGTAACTAAGATGAACTTTCTGAAAAATCATTCGTTATATCATCACTATGATAAATGTTCACAAGACCGTCTCTGATAGTGGGAACTTGTAAATATATATATCCTAAGAATACAAGGAGTTAGACATTAATACTATGGAACACTGAAAACAATCAAGTGATTTGCGTACAGTTCCAATCCCAGCTATAATCAGAATTTAACCAATAATATGGGGTGGTGACTTAGTTGTTCGGGCGTTCACCTTCTAACTACTAAGTCCCATGCTCGAACCCTGTCTTGCCTAAGTAGATTTAGTGAACTGGGCAGCACTACTAATCCTTACATTTAAAGTGTGTCTTGAAGCTGAATACACGAATCCTTATCTGGTGAGTTCATTAATAAAACTATTTAATTCAGTGACAAATTAAAGGTAGAAAGTATGCTGAAAAATGTAAGTTTAGAAATATGTGCTTATTATCACAAACGGATACAAGTGGGAAACAACATAATTAATGGAAGCGTAATTCACATTAAAAGTCAATAGTAACATTTTACAACAATGACAAAGAAATAAATTAGCTAGTACAGAGATTTTTGAAGGATGCAATAAACACAGAGAGAATGATTACTAATTGCCCCCAATGCTATGGTACCGCCAACGGTGGCAAGAGTCAATTCTCCCTCTCTGAATGTTCTCACATGGACACGCGTATATAGCCACACTCACGCAAATACTACTCACTGCCTTCTCGCACTACGGGTGTTGTTTACGAAATTGAGAGGACGAAAAGCGAATGTTTGGCGCTTTAACCGGGCTGGTAGATATGGAGGACTCACGTAGGGGAGTTGTAGAACCCTGATTCAAAACCAATGGTGCACATAGGCTCCAGGATCCTGAGGGAACAAAAGGCATATCAACTTATTGTTGATCACTGGCTACTATAGGACTGTATCTCCTAACCTCGCCCCACCACCTTATACATTAGACCTCTAGATCAAAGGCTCGAGGTGTAGTCCCCTAACAAATCCATCTGATTCGGTTTGGGCACCCGGGCAGTATTTCAGCCCTCACACAAATCAAATGATGAAATGCGGAGCATATCACTTTGGTGCCTCCTTGTACCAATGTTTATGTGTGTGTAAATAAATCAATATGAACATTCACCAACAACCCAATGCAAACACAATAATTAGTTGACCAAAATTAACATATTATAGTTTAACGAAGAGACAAAAATTTACATATTTACAATACTCTTTGTTTCTTTCTTTAACAATAATGAATATTTTCTAAGCTAATTGATGAATCATACATTTATATATAAATTACCATAACTTACACAACTATTTCACAATTCATTGTGATTTAGCTTATAAGAATGTGAACTGGTTATTACAATTTGTATGAAACAGTAACTGTATATGACCTGTGTGCTAATATATCTACTACCAATTATGTGAAATATTTATGTACATATTTATTTAAACACATGAATATTGGTACAAAAAGGCACAAGATACATATGCACTACATAAATCTCATTTGATTTGAGTGAGGAATGTGATACTGCCCAGGTGGCATAACCAAAGCAGGTACATAAATTGAAGGTAACAATGATACATGTCTTAAACATCAAGATACAATGATTAAATACAATTAGGCCTGACAACAATAGTAATAACATTCAAAACTTAATATTAGTTGTATAAAACATTAATACATCGAAAATTTGGATAGGTGAATTAAGAAACAATTTGACTAATTGAGTAGGAACTCAATGGTGACAACTCATCTTTTATTTTTGTAAGGGTTCAGATTTCACGATGAGAGAATTTGTTCTTTCATAGTTGTGTCAATTACCTTTAAACGATAATTGAAAATTTAACCTGAACGATTGAGTTTGACCATTTTAAAGCTTTCCGAACGTTGCTGCTACCTTGATGTGGTGGTCGGGATTGCCTACCGTGATGAACCAAACGAGCTATACTGACTGGAACAATCGTTCCTTAAGGTCCTACCATGCCAGACAGGTCAGTTGAAGAGCGGTAAGACTAAAAGCAGCAAACCCAAGGTCCGAAGGCGAAGTCGAACTGCTGACTGTACAGTGTGACAACAGTAAGGTGTTTCCTTCAGACAAATAGCATAACAGCGATGCTGCCTTCCCACAAGGAGGGTGGGGTTAGAAAAGGTTGACCCTAAAAATACACACCTCGCCTCATCCCACGGATATCCGTCTTCGGCGGTAAGGTTCCAACAAGTACGGAGCTAACACAAAAAGGTCTTGGGTGACCGACCTCAAGCAGTTGTCGCTTGGGCACTGCGGTCACGCTCTCAGGTCATTAAAACCACTTTTAACCAATTTCCTTTTCAGGCACCTCTAGAAGAACCCTTCCGCGGTGTGGAAAACCGGGAAGTGATAACTGCCCTCATACCTCTAACAGTACTCAAGACTGGTTTTAAAGCTTTATGTATTGATTTAAACAGACAAATATTGGTACAAAAAGGCACCAGATACATATGCGCCACACAAATCTCATTCGATTCGTGTGAGGGCTGTGATACTGCTCAGGTGCCCAAACCGAAACAGGTGGTTTCCTTAGGGGGGCACACCCGAAGCCTTTGACCTAAAGGTCTGATCCACAAGGCAGTGGGGCATCCATAAGGAGATGCAGTTCCATGGTAGCCGGTGACCAACGATTGATGCATACGCCATTTGTTCCCTCAGGATGCTGGAGTCAGCCCATATGCACCATTGGTTTGGAATCAGGGTTTTCCAACTCCCCTAGGTGAACTTTCTATGTCCACCAACCTGGTTAAAGCGTCGGACAAACCGCTTTTCAACCTAACTGTTTGACATGGTAGGATGTATAGAAACAAATAAATCTGCTAACATAACCCGATTAGGTTATCACAACAATCAAACCTGACCATTAAAATTAAATTAGCCGCTACTATGGAGTTTAAAAGAAGCACTGAACAACAAACTATATGTAAACAAAAATATGAAAAAAGAAATATTGACTAAATATATAATTTATTTATCATTCAAATTGTAAAATAAAGCTATTCTAAAGGAGAATCAGGAAGATCCTTCTAAAGGAGGATCAGTCACAATGGATGAAATATTAGAGCAGATAATAATAATAAAGATGCAAATTAAAATTGTACATTTAAAGGGTAAAATAATGATGTAACTCGATAATAAAAACAAACAAACAAACAAACATGGATGATTACATAAGGTGTATACCCCCATGACACCTATGGAGATTTATATGTGTAGTATTCAAATGTTAACTATATTCAACACATACAAACCATAGTTCCTTTTTGTTGCTAGGGAAGTGTAAATGATCATTAAAACACAATGGATAAAGAGGTTTTAATGTAAACATAGAAATAAGTAATGTAGAACAGAAAACGGCAGTAATGATTATAATTAAGGATAAAATAGTAAGCATAGAATAAGAAGAGTACAAGGCCTTTTTACTGTAAGTGTTAGCCAGAATATGAAATCAAGTGATATATGAAAATAAAAGCAAATATTCATGTCCTTTATTATATTATTAATCATAGCAGTTGGTGTACAAATGCGCTAATACTCTTGCTAATCTAAATGTGAGAATACTTAAGTAACAATGCCAAAAAAACGGCATAGATACAAACGTGAGCGCTTCTATACTTGCATACACACACACACATACACAAATACATGCCATTTGATAAGGAAGAGATATATATAAAGCAAACAAACAAACAAACAAATAAGTTTTATTGCTGAAAGAGAAAACAATACTGAAATGAGACTATTACTGACGCTGAATACCACAAAATAGGGTATGAGGTGAACAAACGCAGATACGATTATTCAGTCACAAGCAATTAGCTGAAACAAAAAAAAGTGTGTAAAAATAACGAAATTAGTCGTCATCATTAAAAACAAATGAATAATATATTATTACTATGAGGAGTTGCGAGGAGATTATTGGATTTTATAACTTAACATCATGGATTACACTTAGTTAGGAAACAATGGTGCCCCCAAATGCCATGGTACGGCCGAGAGTGGGGAGAGTCCGCTCTTCATATCGAAATACTCTCAGATGGCTACGCGTATATAGCCAATACCAGGGAAGTCCTACTCACTGCCTTCTAACACTACGGGTGTAGCTTACGAAATTGAGAGGACGAAAAGCGAATGTCCGCGCTTTAACCGGGTTAGTGGACACGAAAAGTCCACCTAGGTGAGTTGGAAAACCCTCATTCCCAACCAATGGTGCACATGGGCTCCAGTATCCTGTGGGAACAAATGGCGTATGAGCCAATCATTGGTCACCGGCTATCATGGGACTGCGTCTCCTCACGATGCTCCACTGCCTTGTGGATCAGATCTTCAGGTCGTAGGCTCAGGTTGTGCCCCCCTAAGAAAACCACCTGCTTCAGTTTGGGCACCTGGGCAGTATCACAGTTATCACACAAACCAAATGAGATTTGTGCGGTGCATATATATCTGGTGCCCTTTTGTACCAATATTTATGTGTTTAAATAAATAAATAAATAAGGACGCATTGGTAAGTTGTTTAGTATTAGTATACGACACCTTAGCAGTACACATTAAAGATAACATTGTGCATTGAATCCACTAGCACCAGGTTCTGAGGAGAGTGCCTAACCTTTGAACAACTGAGTTGGCATCCAACAGGTTTACATGTTTAAGCTCAACCAAACTTCAATCACGTTGATAGGTAAAGAACTGTCTCATAGACAATATCGTTAAACTCCATTGGTCATGACTTTGCAGTAGAAGTCCAGGAGAATTTTATTTTCAATGAAATCATTTATTAAAGCTGAATTCCTTTTATTTACATTAGATGGCACAGTGAGTTACTTTGATGATCTGAAGAACTCTAGGAAGTACTCTAGAAGGAAAAAAGCATGGAATAGACCACAAACATACGCTATCATATCATAAACTAAAGTACCTATCTAATAATATCAAATATACATAGGACTAATGTTGCGTGATAATTTAGAGTGGTGGTCAAGTAGTGAGAGTATTGGGTTTTCAGTCCCTAAGTTGCGGGTTCGAACCCTACTCCATCAAATCTATTTGAGCAATTAAATAGTACACCATTCTAGCCCTCACGCTAGAGGTATGGTTAAAAGCCAAGTACATGGATCTGTACTTGGTAAATGATTTAGATTATTGCAATTATGATAACAGTGCAGAAAATTTTATAGCGGCGACCGTGATTAGGGGTACTTCTAATCATTAGACTGTTGTTTTAAACTCTATCCCATCGACTTCCGTTTACGGTATTAAGCAACAGCTAACAGACGCACCAGTGTCCCTCAAATAAAATCGTGTTTCAAAAGTTGAACAACAGTTGTAAACTTGTGTATTAATTGAGGAATACCACTGAACTATATATGTATGCAATATTTACCGTATTTGTTTAACATCGATCACTTGTTGGATTTTGCTTTAACAATGTAGTCCGTTCTTCTTCACGACGACGTTTAGCTTGAGTACGTTCATAGATCAATATTATAATACCAAGTACCACCAATTCAGCTATAATTCCAATGAAAGGCCACAAAGGAGCCAATTTGCCTGTGAAATTTGAAACAAAAAGATAAAATTGACATGATAATTGTAGAAGTGGAGAGTAAAACGGTACTACTATTACTACTACTAACAATAATAATACTATTACTACTATTCAATTCATTGGTTTTGTATATATAAACAGAAGAATAAATAGTCCGAATTCAGTCAGTCATCAGACCAAGCAAATATATGTATCGGTCCAAGTTGCCATACCTCATTAGCACGACAATATGAACACCGAATTCATAGAAGCAGTTACTTTAATAGTAGAAATATATATAAATAAAGATCGCATATAAGGATACAATACATTGAAAAAGAATGACCGTTTCGTCCTAGCATCAAACTATTCAACAACGCTCATCCACGATCCTGCATGAAGCAATCCAACATGAGACATTCGATCTTGCATCAATGCTCAAACTCTAAACCAGCGAACCGGCATCCAATGGTATTATTGTCTAACTTCAACCAATCCCACCATATTGCGCGATCATCTTCCACTGTCTTCGGTGAATAACTGCTTCACACCCGATATGATTGAACTCCACTGGTCACGGCTTCTCACAAGAACTCCAAGAATGACCTCTCTAAGTTAGTTCATCGATTCAATGAATTTCAACAATCTTCACAACCTCAAATTGAAGAATATCTCATTCTGTTAGTTGAATTGTATGAACATTCTTTGCTCAAAGAATAGATCGCTATTCCTCGTTATCGAAATTTCTAGAAGTACTCGCACACACGTAGATAGATTCACTTAAAAACTGTTTTTTTTCTTGTAGCTACTTATCACAACATATCGTACAAAAAACCATCGACATCGGTATGTCATCAATTCCAGTATTATACTTTACTGTATTGACACGTTAAAACATGTAGGATTCATTTTACTCTCATCAAACTATTGAAACGAATAACATGATCCTTATGCACTAATGTGATTGGAAAAACGTTGGAATTATGAGTCGAGGAAATATTCCAAGAATACCAAGGAATTTCAAGAAGCGTCCTCTTTAGGTCAGTTTGGAATCATTAACATATACATCGATATAGGTTTAATTTAACTATCAATGAGGAAAACGTCAACCGGCCACATAGTTAGAGGTTAATTGAACAAAACCAGCTAACGTGAATAAAAAGTTGGAAATAAGTTCATCAGGACTGATAGACTTAGTACTTGTGGGATGACTGAGATCATAACTTCTACATTCAGCTCAGATGATAATGTCTAGAAGGACAAAGATGGTTTAGTAATCAAACCATCCACCGTAGAGAACGCTACATAATAAAGTACATTGATGCTCTAATTACTGGACAACAAATAATTAGTATTACGCTACGGTGTTTCTAAAACAGTGGTTCGGAACCGAATAGTAAAGCTTTCCCAATATAATGATAGATTCTGAACATCTACCAAAGTCTAGACAATTAAGTAATCTATTTTTACAGATATGAGAAAACTAAATCCTTGTGTGACTCTCAATAATCTGCTGCAATTTTGTAAGTTTATAGCGTACTGATAATGGTGAAAACAATGGTATGATGATAAACACATAAATGCCCCAAATGCCCTGGTACGGCCAAAAGTGGGGAGAGTCCGCTCTCCCTCTCCAAATGCTCTCACATGGCCACGCGAATATATAGCCTCTACCAGGGAAGTCCTACACACTGACTTCTCGTGGCATTACTGTTGTTTACGAAATTGAGAGAACGAAAAGCGAATTTCCGACGCTTTAACCGGGTTGGTGGACACGGAAAGTTCATCTAGGGGAGTTGGAAAACCCTGACTCCAAACCAATGGTGCACATAGGCTGACTCCAGTATCCTGAGTGAACAAATGGCGTATGAACCAATCGTTTGTCACCGGCTACCATGATACTGCATCTCCTTACGATGCTCCACTGCCTTGTGGACTAGACCTTCAGGTCAAGGCTCGGGTTGTGGCCCCCTAAGAAAACCACCTGCTTCGGTCTGGGTACCTGAGCAGTATCACAGCCCTCACACAAATCATATGAGATTAGTGCGGCGCATATGTATCTGGTGCTTCCTTGTACCAATATTTGTGTTTAAATAAATAAATAAATAAAATATCTATATATTGAAAATATATAAATCACTCAGTTCTTACTTTTAATACGAACTTCGAACAATAAACTGTCTGATCCTAATGGTGATGTTGCTGTGCACAGATAAAATCCAGTAGAATCTGAAGCATCATTCCATTCCATGATGGCATCTTTAGTGCTCTCATGAGGTTTGAACACAGTCTGAAGAATGAAATAACATTTCAACAAAGTATACAAATTATTGAACATTAAAAAACACAAGGATAGTTTGCATTGAACGAGAAGAAATTTTAACTATACAAATTTGTAATCCTAATGAGAAAAGACTAAACATACAGGACATTAGTAGATATGGATGATGGCTAGCAGAGGAATACATGAGGAGCGTTTTGTCCTATTTGAGACTTATCAGCTGAATATACTTGCATCTAAGACACGAACCCAGTACCATTTGCTTCAAACCTCATCGCCCTATCCATTTGGCTGCTAAACCCAGATAGTCATGAGTTTGTGCACCAACTCTGAGATGTAGATACATCCACATGACGAGTCCCGAATAGGGTGAAACGCCCCTCCTCTATTCCCTTTGCTAGCCACCATCCACCTCTGCTTATAATGCTTGTGACTTAAGGCAATATCGAGGCAACCCGCACAGGATGCACATACACCGAGACTGATTACTGGCAGTCCTAAACATCAATCGAAAGATTCGAAAAACCAATATAAATGAATACAGGATACGGTTCGTAAAGGTGGAATACAATAAAACAGTAAAATAAATGACTTAATATTAAAATAAAACTTATTGGATATGTTTATTATATTTTATTATTAGGCATATTTTGTCACCAGCAAACTTATCGGTTAATTTTATCGTGTAGTTCAGTAAGTGTCCCAGAGTATGCGCACTCCTGATACTTTATCATTCACTGTGAAATACATTAATACCTAAAAATATTTTGTGGAGGACAGGAATGGAGTTCAAGTTCGTATGACTAGACGATTGAAACTTAATTGACTGAAACAACTAAGTCACAGACATTATTACTGTGGTGTATGCTACTTATTTCTGTCGACATAAGTAGTATGTAACACTAATTAGAAGTGGAATGCCTGGCAGCAGAAGGTTGATAAGATCGAATTTTAAAAAAAAACAGGGATGTAAACAAAAAGTACTTGTGATAACAACAGTTGGACGACAAGGTTTTTAAGCGACAATTGATGGTAGATATGTAAATAAAGTTTTTGATGTATGGTTTTCATATTTTACGGAGACATTCCGTAATTTTGTATTCAACAATGAACTGGTCTTCCCTACCTGATTGTTTCTTCACTACACTACCACTAGCATAAACTGAAACTATCTCGCTCGTAGAGAAAATTCATTCTTCGAAATGAGTGCACAATTAAAAAGTAAGAGAAGGTTCATTTTCTAAATATTATAGTAATATCTGTATGAATAAATAAGAAAGTAATTCAGTAAGTGAATAAAAGTAGAGTAAGATTGTGTTCCTGGTGGCATGAAGTCATAGCAATCTTAAATGAAGTTAAATTCTTGTAGCTCCACAACTAAACACAAATGTGTTAAGTCAGTCAGTCACAACGTAGAACTTCGTACGTACGTACATCAATTCGAGTTGCCATACCACATTAGCACAGAGATGCAGTTGTCGACTCAAATCCCATAGTGGTAGAGGTAGTAAGATTATAAGCAGTAATCTGAAAGATTAGGGTTTGAAAATGTTATTCAGTAAAATAAACTTGGAAAGAGAAAAAAAGAAAGGGACACGAAGAATCCAAAAGATTAGATTTTCGCAGAACACAAATAGTGGATGCACCTTCGCCAATGCAAACGATTTTGAGCCATGTCATTCAAGGTCTCTAACCATCGATTGTTATCATCTCGCTAATCCCAACCAGGTAGTCGGGATTCGTGTTAATGATTAACATCATAAAGCTAAATTTAGAGAATTGAAGATAACAGAGTATAATCCAGCTTACTTTTTACCTCAATAAAATCCAAGAATTAGGAAGAGTGATAAGAATAGTTTTTAGCTTCTCTTTAAAAACAAAACTCACATTGCGTACAGGAACTAGTCGGCTTTGAGTTGGATCAGCTTCATTTTCAACTACACGTTTCCAAACAACCTGATTTGGCTCTGGGAAACCATCAACTTCACAGAGAACAGATAGTGGATTGCCTTCGTGACCACGAACAGCCCCAAATCTCGAGCGAATTACAGGTTGACCTAAAGAGTAATCAAAGTGAGAAAATAACTAGTGTACAAAGGAATATTATTATAACAATCTAAGTGGAATTACGCATTGCAAAAGCTTGCATTTTTTCACTGTTAATATTCAAAATTGAACCCGTCAGACTATACTGGTCAATTCAATTTTGAAAAGTAGAATAATGAGGTTTAAAATTTTGAAATGTTTGTTGAATTTAAGATACTATGGAATATATGCATGAGTAAACGAATAGGAAATGGAGTGTGGTGTCATCAAACATACTGACAAACTGAAGAATCTCCAGTAAAACTTTTGAGGGCTGGCAATAATCACTCACTTTAACTAATCAACACAGTATACGAATATAATTTGACACAATACCCAAAAACTGGTCAACGTCAATTGACAGCGAAAATTTATCATGCTTATTTTGTGTTAATATTTTGTACATAAGCACGTTCTTTAATTAAATAAAAGAAACTGTTCTTCTAACTAGCAGCTTTGTCTGCATTCTCAAATCATTCGGCGACTTATGTTGATAACTTGGTCTCATGAGAAGCCCTTATTCAGTCACATAGCATTGCGGCATTTCATCCATCGACCAACTTTCTTTTTATTCACTTTACCAATCCGAAAATCTGTTCATAAACCTTCACCCTATAATATAATTAGTTATACAAGACATACCAGGAGTGGATGTTACTCAGAGTCTTTTGTTAGAACTGAGTAATAATGCCAGGATGTTTGGGATGCGTTTCTACCCATCCAAATGTAAATTGTTACTCCAGGACTGGCCTGCGTCAACACCTGAACTAAGGATAGGGAGTGAACTAGTCGAACGCGTGGACAACTTCACTTATCTTGGAAGTTTGATCAGTACTAATGGGTTGGTGTCTGAGGAAATCTCTGTACGGATTCAGAAAGCTCGTTTGGCTTTTGCCAAATTACATCACCTATGGTGAAGGCACGATATCCGTCTATCAATTAAGGAATGAGTATACTGAGCAGCAGTTCGTTCTTTCTACTTTATGGCTGCGAAACGTGGCCATTAAGAGTAGAAGATACTCGTAAGTTACTAGTATCTGACCACAGATGCCTTAGAAATATTGCTCGCATCTGCTGGGATAACCGGGTAAGTAATAGTGAGGTTAGACACAGGGTATTTAGGAATGATGGTAAATCAGTTGATGAGGTCATGAATCTTCATCGACTGAGATGGTTGGGATACGTGTTACGTAAGTTTGAACACTGATTACCACGACAAGCTATGCTGACTAGTATTGGGGATGGTTGGAAAAGAGTTATAGGCGACCAAACCAAAACGTCGCATCAGAGCATGAAGTCACTAACTTCTAGTCTGAGCCATGTTGGTAGATACAAACTACTTGGTTGGGGTCCGCGTGACTATCGTAACCAATGGTTGGAGACTCTAGGTGACATGGCTCAGAATCGATCACAATGGCGTAGGTGTATACCTTGAGAATAAAATTGCTTCACATTTATCTTCCTTCCTATACTATATCCTTATATACAACCTATCTTTTATATATTACCACCACTAAATTAACTACTTCTATGAATCCGGTGTTCATCTTGTGTTGCTAACGAGGTATGGCAACTTGGACCGATGCATAAATGTGCCTGGTCCTACGTTGTAGCTGACTGACTGGATGTTACTCAAAAATAGAGAATTTAATTCAACGAAAAAATACTTAAGAATTTGGCAATTCACAAAACTAATATCAGAGATCTTTTATTCATATTGTCATCAATGCAAAATTTGGTTCATGCGTATGTATATATTACCATAACCCGTTTCGAGAGCTTAGCACATGAGAAACATTTATGTTGATGTGATTGAAGACATGAGAAAACCAAACTTATCAACAAATTTGATTTTTATGTGTTAACGTTGTACAGCAGCTTGAGTTGAAGCATATTTTTATTTGGCCCTAAGTTGATTATGATCAACTGAAATCCCATGTCCTGTATACAGGTGACCGAATGATATGGTTAAGCCAACGATATATTCAGATACTGTAAAAAATTGATTCAAAAAACCTGACGAAAGACGAAATGAAGTCTGGCGAGCTTTTTTAAATTCGGTTTGTCAACACTTAGCAGACTAATGATAAGCCAGTGAGTTTTACGCTTATTATCCTCTAATTTATTCCAACAATCACCAGAAAATCGTCTAATAACTTACTGATCAGTTATAAACAATATAGATGGTAGACATGTGCATCAGTCAAGGTCTACATACTACATCAGGAGAGTGAGATGAAATTATCAAGCTGAACGGTAGCAGAAGTATCAATGATAAAGAAAAATGGTTAGATATAAAGAATATGATTCAAGTAGAAAAAACTGAATCAGCGGAATAAAAGGTACAAAACAATTTTGAAACTCAGGATCTAAGGGAAGACGAAGATTGAATGCACCTGCGCCGCACTGACTAATCATAGGCCGTATTATCCAACGTTTCCAACCAAACAAGTATAATAACTTGGCTGTGAAAAACATCCAAACGATGAAGATGAGTTATCAGAAGTAATACGAAATATAGAAAATAAAACGTAAAACTTACACGAAACATAACAAAAACCAACATGTTTAGAATTATCCTTTGCATTTATTGTAAGAATCCAGGTCCCAGCAACACGGGAGGCTACATGTATTAAAGATTATTAAAAGTATTTGTTTTTTAATGATTACTTGGCACTTTGATATGCAATGTAACAGTGAGACCAGAGCTAGTTTTCTCAGTTGAATAATATATATCTTGAATATCATTGTCACCAATATTGATTGATACATTATTGTACGTCCAATCAATTGATTCGATCTACATTATCAATACTAAGATATACATGTATTCAGATTTCAAACTTCTATCGGCCTTCGTTCACCAATCACATTAAAAACTAAATTTACTGGGTTAGTTTTCTTGACGGTTGCTTTTCTATAAGATATTCCATGCGAATGGACGTTATCAAAGTCAACTTCAAGTTTCACACTGCTTCCACAATCAACTGTAGCAAGATTTCGCAAAAGAAAAATGAGATTATTAGGAATATACAAACAGAGCTGAAAGTAGTTTAAGCAGAATGAACAAATGAAGAACAATAAAGTATATTACAGACTAAAATGTTGTTTATATTAGATATCTGAAAAAACTGTAAATGATGATGCAATACTAGTGTATAACTCTTTATTGTTCTGATATCCTCACCATACTTAGACATTTTTAACTACTTCTGAAGAGGAAATAGTAAAGGAGGCAGCTATCTATGACTCATTTTAGCTCACGGGATTAAAAAAAACACAAAAATAATTGATAAGTAGATATTGTGTCACCGATTCATGTTTTTAAGTTATTTCACATGCTGAAAAGCCGTACGCCAGTCGGACGTTCCTCAGTATTGTGTAGTGGAATAATTATTAAGTGTGATAACCATCTGGGAACTACACTAGGTAGATATATGAAAATTAAATCGACAAAGAACCCAAGATGGTATGGCTGAAAATTAAAACATTAAGTATGACGTACATATTAGGAATAGACAGACTAAAATACTTGAACTCTTAAATACAAAACTGCTAAAACGAACACCCCCATTCACTTACTATTGTCAGGATAAATGAATTAAAACATTAATACCTTTACGCAGTGTAGCTGGGGGTTGAGAAAACAACCTAACAGATCATGGTGAATAAACAGGTATAGAAAAGTGGTTGCATAAAACACAGTTGTTAGAAGATAAACACTTGGCGGCACTCGAAGTTAGATTTCAATAGCATTATTTTGATGGAACATCGTTTATTGGCATTAAAAACCGTTGAAAGTGGATAGTTAATGAACGGTGTAGGTATAGATGATAGCACAAAGTTTTAACAGGTGACATGTAGCTAGTACTAATAAACCACTTGGAGGGCCATTCGATATTCATATCCAGCTCAACTCTGAGGAAACGGAAATATTCTGCGTTAGTCTTACTTTAAAGGTGAGAAACTGACAACTTGTACGTCGATAAGTCAGTTATGAGCGACCCAGAACCTGGAAAATGTATGTGTCGCCACAACATGACTTTCACCTACTAGAAATGTCACGGTTTTAGAAAAATGTTACTGACGAAAACTACCATTAGGCCAAACGGTTTATAAACATTTGAATATGGCGTTTATACTAGTCAGAAGCACTTAATACATAATGGGGTAGCTGACTAAGATAGATACGAGAAATATTAGCACTGAATAGTGAACTTTCAAAATAAGAAGGTAGACTGCTATTTGACTAAAAATGTCACCCACGAACAAATGAATTAGCTCTTCATAAATCACGGCACGTCATGAATTGCGGTTGCCTGGCTGTTTGGACAAGTAACTAATCTCATTGCCTTTCAGTCTATCAAGGCGTACACTGAATCACTAGTATATCATTTTGAAACTAAAAATAATCTTGCATACATTTACTACATTGAATTTTTTCTGTTAATCTTAGACAATAGCTGATCTTGCAAATTCATTCCCTGGGAAAAGTGCACACAATACTTTCATGGCAGTAATATCGATATTTTATAAGACTAATCAACAACCAATGACGAGAACAATCACGACGATTTGAAGTTTGATAACTATTTTTACTTTCCTCACTGCATATCATCGAGAAAATACTCAGAAAGTAACATACCAATCCGTTGAAGCTATATTTAAATACGCAACAATGAAAACCTACTTCTGGCATTCACTACAGCAAGAATTAATGACACCAAGCCAACGGAGACTATCATTTTGCCAATATTTAGACTACGCGCGCAGATGAAGCAACGTTCAATGTATGAGATGAAGAAATCTGTCTTCAGTCTTCAGTAGTAAGGATAGCATATTAGTGAACCTGTGTTAACGTCTTCCAGTGAAAATCCGGCTTCTCCTTGAAAATATTTGCTGATGGGGCTGTTACCACCTGTTCGAGTAAATCGTTCCAGTCATTGACCACTTGATGAGATAAATGGGACTCCACCTTTAGTTTACTAGACCGCAGTTTGTAAACCTTCTTGCTATGACCTTGGAGATTATCAGCACTAGAGGGAGCAAGAAGATAAGACATATTGACACCCAAATCATAATTAAAGATACGAAATGCCAGGATAAGGTCACCTCGCATCCCACGATAAGACAAGGGGAAAAGGTTTAGACGATTTTAACGCTCATCGTGAGGGAGTTTAGAAAGACCCTTCACTAATTTCACCCTCTCACGTAGGATACGCTCAGTTAAGTTAGTATATCTTACCAGGCATGGGCTAGTTGCTTGGATACACTACACAAAGTGTGGTCTAACATAGGTGAGATACAAAATTGGAAACATCTCGTCAAAGCATTTCAACGTTCGGCGATTTGACCATACCGCACGATGACCTTTGGCAGCAGCTGCGTTGACATGCATAGTCACGACTTATTATTACTCCTAAGTCTTTATGTTCTTGAACGCGTGGAACAGATTTACCATCAATAGTATAATGGTAACTATTACCGTGTCCGATGTGCATGAGCATACTCTTCCTAGAAATAACTTCTAAGCCCAATCCCGAGTCCATCTAACTATATCCCCTAAGTCAGCTTGGAGATGAAAATGACCAGCCTCTCTTATTATTGTTCTTCAGACTTTGGCATCATCCCCAAACAGTAAGGTCGATGATGTAGGTAGTAGTGCTAATTCATTAACGTGGAGAAGTAAAAAAAAGAGGGCCTAAGATAGTGCCTTAAGACATACCTCATTTGACTGGCTTCCATTCGGATAGTGTTCTATTAAACCTCACTCTCTGTCTCCGATCATATAAGAAGTTTCCTTTCCATTCATGTACAGCACCTGTTATTCCGAAGCTCGAGAGCTTCTGCGTAAGACATAAATCTGAAACCATGTCAAACGCTTTGCTCAAATCTATGGAAATCACACTGACAGACAGATCGTTATTTAGGGCTGTTATCCAATCCTCTCTCGCAATAAGTGTAAAGATGCCTCGTCGGCAAGCTCAAGGAAGCCTCAAGAAGCCCAGAAAGAGCCGAAGACGTTTCATCCGATCACCGCTAGAGGAACATTCCAGAATGTCGACGTTTAGCTTCCCTATTGGATGAATAAGAGGGACCCTCTATGTGTCTACTAGCTGTCGGAAATGATGATTTACTTTAAGCCGAAAAACCTATAAATATATGAGATTTTTTGTACTATATTTGGACATTGTGTTGGGAATAACATTCCTACCTACTAGTCTTCTGTGTTCTCGCTTGCGACGTTGCAGGTTCGATCGTTCAAGTAGTCTAGTAGTACGCACCATACTAAGAATCTAAGTCCAAGATATAACAGATCCGGTCGATAATTCACTGTTCTCATTATAAACTAACATTAAATAATTGGAAGAAAGAAACTTAATGATAATAAAGTATAAATTCACTTAGTATTGTTTGTTTGAATCTTCCCATTCCCTAACCGAAGTGATGAATTTCTTTCAGCCAAAAACTATAAATACATGAGGTTTTTGTACAATATTTGACACTGTTTTGGGAATAACATTCCTACTTACTAGTTTTCTGTCTTCTCATTTTACGACTTCGGAGGGTTCTAGCGTTCGAGTGCTCAAGTATTACGCGACATACTAAGAATCCAAGTTCAAGATATAACAATAAGTAATTTGTTCAAGCATGAACGCTTGTTACGAAACCTATTGTAATAATTAGAAGTATTTGAATTATATGACACAAACTAGAAACCAGAGATAACTCAAGGTAATCAAGAAGTCTTAGATGAACACAAAAGACTGTATTGCATTTATAATTCGAAATCAAACAGTCGTCAATACCAAGGAATCATTGGTTCATACAAACACCACATCCGCCACAGCTTAAATTGGAGTCCAAATGTCTGTAATCGATTGTACGTCTTATTCTTAAGTTCATCCCGTGTCTGTTCGGCAGTGCACTGGATACAGACTCTGTATTATCTAGAATGCACTTGTTAGTGTTAGAATTAACAACCGAAATGAGAACAGACTCACCTGGGTCCTGGAATTGTATTTGATCAACATGCCGGTTGTGTATACTGAAGTCATTGATATCTATATTTCGCACCATAGGTTTCCCGATATTCTTCACCATAATCCTCATGGCAGGTCGAAGATCATTCTCACGATAATTTGTAACTTCTGCAGACTCGAAACACCTCATATTCGAACGAAGAATTCTTTCTTTTAACAGGTTTGATGTAGTCTCTTTCGTCACAGAATGTTTATCATTTATACATTGAAGTAGAAGTGTATCTACTCCCCTCTCCGGTTCATTAAATGTTGACTCAGCAATAGAATCAATAGCAGTTTTCAATGTCCTGACAAAATGTTCTGCCTGACTATTGGAATAACGATGCCTGGGTGTTTTATCCCGAGATTTATGAACGTTAACTTTGAGAACTATTAATGGACCAATATGATATGTATATTTCCTATTGTATAATTGTTAAGTAGCTAAACTATTCATATTCGTGTCCCTTTTATTATAATATTTATTTTGACCTATAGACTATTACTATACGATTTACCATGCTTCAGTTATCCCTAGTCCATTAATTACTATTCCCCCTATTCACAGCCATATTTGGCCAAATTTTATAAAAATGCTATTTTCTATTTTATGGTACAATGTGGTCAGTTTGATTGGTATATAAACCCAGTATGTTTGAGAATAATGATTCATACCGCAGAGGCTGTTATTGATGTTGTGGACTTAACTGACTGGGCTAGGCAGATAGCAGAACTGATAAGTACTCAAGACTTCTCATTCGGCTTTTGTGCATCATTGGCGATCAATAAATTCACTGTTTTCTAATAGACATGCACACGATATAACACTGGGAAGAATTAATAGATATCTGCACCCGGTAGCATTCGATCAATTAGTGGCTGCATCCACAGAGAAATGAAAGTCATCATCAGTCACTAACTCCATGGGAACCCGTTCTCGACTAAACACCTTCATTAATGCATTGATTGTGAAGTCAGAATTTGGTGAAGTTGTGAAACAAACTTCAGGCCGCTTAGAAAAAGAATAAATGACTACAAATGCATAGTATTTGCCAAGAAATAGTCTGCACGAATTCTCTGTCAGGCCTCAGATGATATTGTCCATGAAGTCCACTTCGAAGACTGACTTTTCAAATTATGACATTTTTCACAATTGTCTGCTGTACGACATATATCTGTATTTATTTCGACCATCAACATATGAATCTTTCCAAGGACTTTATTTTCTCAACACCTAAATGTTCACCATGAAGCTCTCTCCAAGGACAGATTTACGTAATGAAGGAGGAATAACAACACGACCATTTAGACACAAAATACCATCAGAAGTAGTAGACAACTCATCCCGCTTTGAAAAATAGACAGGAAATCTACGTTTCAGATTAGTATTCCAACCGTTGTGTTTAGCACTGAGTATACATCCAAAGTATTTACGAGTTTCTCTAACGAGATCTGGACGTCTCCCTGGTAAAGGTTGCACTAACAAACAGTCTGAAGTAGCAACGGGTCTATCTTGCAATGATTGTCGAGAAATGTGGCCAACATGTTGAATTTGTTTGGCACTCTTGTGCTGAACCGTATAGTAATAGGCACACAAAGTAATGCTCCATAGTTGAACCATAGTAGCTGAGTAACGTGCTAAAGATTTTTCAGGATGATAAATGAATTTTAAAGCTTTATGATGAGCGACAATGGTAAACTTCCTTCCAAATAAATATCTATGAAGTCTTTTAACAGCCCTAAACACAGCTAATGCTTCTCGCTGAGTTTGTGAATCATGTTCAGTAACAGTATGTTTGCATGAATCACAGATGACTGGTCTAACTTCATGTTCCCAAACTGCACCAACACCCACAGGTGATGCATCAGTAATAAGTATAGAATGTACACCGAGTGATTAAGTTCGGAGAATAGCATCACTCTGAAGAAACTTCAAGAAACTTCTTATGCATGAATTTCGTTCTACATGTGTTTTTCTACCCATCCATTCGGTATAGCAACTAAGTCTAATGGGACGATTGGATTGGCGCGACTTTCTGGATCCAAACTCACTCACTAGGAGTATACAACCAACTTCCTCCGTCTTCTCAACCTACTTTTGTGTATCTTATACTTGGAGACTGTAGCAAAATATGTAAATGATTAAGAGTTGTCCACAAACATCTCACTAATGTCAAAGCATAATGGCTAAAATATTCATTTGTTTCCTGATTTTGTATAGGTGTCGTATTTCCCATTATTTTATGTCGAATGTCGGAAAACTTCATGTGTTTGAAAAAGATAGCTTCGTGCTCCACTTTCACTGTTCCACGACCAAAATAAAGACCCATTCACTAGTCTGGTTTATTCCACTGACAGGACGAGGGGTACTAACAGACACCAAATTGGTGAGCGTGTTATGTAGCCTTACCAAAGCTTATTAGTATGAGTTGTATGATTTGTAACCCCAAATGATACTAATAAAAAAGAATGTCAGGTAGTTGTTTAGTTAATGCATATTGAAGCAACTCTGTGTTAAACTATTTTCGAACATTATACAACTTTCTAGTATGCAAACACAGAAAATTCCAACTGTTATAACTATCATCATTTTAGACAGAACTGTTATATTATTATGTAACTTATTGTTATGATTAAAAGTATTTGAATTACTGTATCATCTAGGAATTTCAGAAATAACTCAATTAAGGCCAAATAGAAATAGATGATCAAGTGAAGTTTGAGAGTTAGTTTATTTGGTGCCTGCGATTCGTTAGCAAATGCTAAATGTCTAGGTAAAATTCTAGGAGGTTTGGAGAATGAAAGGCAGTGTGTACAACAAGTTAGGCACGTATTGCTACATTCAGTTAAATGCTATTCCATTTACTTATTGAATTTGATACTCAAAACGAAGTTTATTCGTTCGATTCATGATTGATTTATTGTTTTACAGAGTCAAGTAGATGGTAGTTCTGTTTTTATCCATGATTTTTATCATGATACTTCTATTATTTAGGTCATTTATTTCAAAACACGATATGGTCCGTATTTTAGATACAGTTTCGTGGAACTAAAGTTATCTTTTACAAAAATCCCAGGTTTACCTGACAAGGTAAGCAGTAAAATATGAAGTTGAGAATGAGCTTGGCTGCCGCATTCACCTGTAAGTGGTACGTAATTAATTAATGGGAGTTGGTTATGTAGTGTCGAGTACTAACACACACTCACATGATTCATCCTAGCCTTCGAATAGACCCTAATAACTCAAATAACATGTAACAATTGAGTCGTTTCCACCTCAGTAATAACTCCATTATTTTCTGGTAAGCAGTGAAATTCAGCACACACACATCTTATTTTTATGTCCCTTTATTTCAACACATATGAGTTTTGTGTTTACTTATGTGTGGTTGTCTATCATTGATTATTTTATCCAATGCCTGCTCTTTGAATCCCTAAAGTTTGTCTATCTTGAACCACGTTAACTCTTATCATAAGTAGTACTGCGAGTCGGCTTGTTTGTGTTCTCCGCTTCGTTCCTCTTACTGTTTCCCTGTGGTAACGAGTGTATTAATCATACATATCTTAAGTTCATTCTCGCAGTTGTTCTCTAACGCGAACTACTTTATTAACTATATACTAGGGCATGCATATTTCGTTGGCATCATAACCCGATGAAATCGGAGTTAGATCAACGAACCGCAATGGATGTCATTGATTCTGATTGGCCTGGCAAACTGTTCGATCCTCAATGATAGGCTTGATAAATGGTTTTGGTAGGGCAATGACGTTTCACTTTCTCTGTAGGCACATTGACTCTCCCTACATACTGTTTAGACCAGCGGTACGTGCTATTAGTATTCAGGGGTCACACCCTCTGATTATGAGGTTAGTACGAGAATATCAATCGATCCTACCAATCCAGGCTAATTATTAATGTTTTATGACCACATTTAAATACTCAGAACCATAACGAAATAACGAAAAGCCAGTACAAAGACATTTATCAGATTTTACAATTCCGTGACCAAGATATTGGAAATTGTATTTAAGCGCTGTGTTTTTAAATTGCGGTACTCGACAATAAAAATACTTGATGGCTGCTACTCATGTAAGTCATAACTCTCATAAGTTTTCTTTTAAAAAGGCTTGCGCACACTGTACATGAGACGCTTCTCCTGTACGCCGTACGGCGTTTAGGTCAATAATGTAGGGACTTAGCATCATTGTGGTCCATCTGTTGTTCAGAATTCTGTTCATTGGGTTAACATAAACTGCCATCAATAAGTTTGAAAGTGTTTTAGCAGTTTGATGTGACATGTCACAATACTGGGAATTACGATGTAGTGGCTGCTATTATTAAACTCAATGTATAATGAGTTAATAAAAGGTTATGCATTATGTAGTCGAGTAAAGTTACTGGCTTTTTGGTTCAAGCATTCCTTTCTTATTTTGCAAAACCAGAATTTATATTTGGAAATAGAGAATTAATTCCAGGACTATATATGTACGACAATAGTGGTAACTTAAATTTTTTTTCTCATCAAAATCGTTACTCTCTTATTACATGTAAAAGGTGGTTTTATTTTCCGTCACTGTGAAGAACTCAGAATATAATACCTCGTCAATTCTTCATTAACAGCCACTTGTCCAACCTGACTGCATTCTTAACGGTAATTGTGGAAAACTGAAATAGGTTTTTGTTGTCTCTATATAAGCTTTTACAAACTACCACTTGGATTCTGTCGGGTGTGTATTCCTGCCATCAACTGAGTTGTCAGGCCAAATTGGTTTACTATGTCTTGGTATTTTGTTTATTTATTTAAACACATAAATATTGGTACCACGGGGCGTCAGATATATATGACTCTTGGACGGTATCCGTTCAAATGGTTGAGGACGGAATAGAAGAAGCTTTCGCTTAACGGGCTTCCGTGTCTAGTAGCAGTGGATCACCAATACCTCCAGGCAAAAACCTAGGTATATGAACGATAACAGAGGAAAAAGAAGAATTTGGTAAATCATAATAATATGTTATCCTTAGTCCTTAAGAATAAGTCAAGTTTCCTCTTAAAGGACACCTGGGAGGTCTCTTGGACTAGCTCAGTCGGCAGCGAATTCCAGCACTTGACAACTCTAACGGAGTAGAAGTTGTGTCTGCAGTCTGTTCTGCTATGTAGGGTCTCCAATTTCTGGGTGTTACCTCTTGGGTTAGTAACTAAGCTTAAGATGTTTAAGGGGATGACCAGAAGTATTAAGGATACTGTAAGTCATAAGAAGGTCACCTCTAAGACGCCTGTACTCTTACGGGTAAAGGTTAAGTGATTGGAGGCGCTCTTCATAAGGTTTGAATTTGAGTACCCGAACTGATTTCGTGGCTCGACGTTGAATACGTTCCAGAGTGTCCTTATCCTTTTGGAGTGAGGGAGGAAATACTATGTTTCCTTACTCTAAATGGGGACGAATAAAACTGTTGAAGACTATGTGGAAGGTTCTACCATCAAACTGGCCAAAAATGCGCTTCAATGTTACCAGTGCAAGGTTTGCTTGAGAGGCGTTTTTGTCACAGTTCGCATACGATTTCAGGTCATAGGGTACCAGCACTCCTAAATCTTTTTCGACTTGGGAAACTTCTAGAGAGGAGTTACCTAAGTTATAACTATAGTCTGCAACATGTCTCAGATGGACTACCTTGCATTTTGAAGTGTTGAAGGTAAGTCCGTTGTCGTCTGCCCAACTTTGAAGTCGGGTTAGATCCTCCTGAAGAACTAGTATATCATTATGACTACGTATCTCTCTCCAAAGTTTCACATCATCAGCGAAAAGCAATAAGTCAGATGAAACTTGTTAAGGAAGATCGTTAATGTAAATCAAGAAGAGAAGAGGCCCTAGTATTGAGCCCTGGGGGATCCCACTAGGACATTCCATAGCCTGAGAGTGAAGTTAACCCTGACCTTAAAGTGTCGGTTTTCTAAATATGAAGAGAGCCAGTCAATCAAAGGGGGTTTTATACCCAATTGCCTAAGCTTCTTGATAAGACATACGTGGTTGACCCTATCAAAAGCTTTTGAGAAATCCAGGTAGATGACGTCAACCTTCCATTTGCGATCAAGGATGGTTGTCCATCTATCCACCGCAGTCAGCAGGTTGGTCATACAAGAATGACCTTTTCTGAAACCATGATGTTGAGGTGAGAAGAACTTTGAGGATGATAAGTATTCTAGTATACCGTCGTATATTAGGGATTCCATAATTTTGGAAGGTATGGAGAGAAGGGCCACTGGTCAGTAGCTTGAGGGTTCACTGTGTCGACCTCCTTTGAAAATTGGTGTGATGTGTGCCAGCTTCCAAATTTCCGGTAGTTTGCCTCTGCTTAGCGAGTGTGCAAACATCACGCTAAGTGGTGTCGCCAGGATTGAAGCTGCTTCCTTCAATACAGCGGAATGAACCATATCCGGACCAGGAGAAGTGTCTTTTCTTGGGTGCTGCAGTTTACGGAGCACCAGGTCAGCACTCAGGTCTACTTCGGAAAGTCCTGTGCAGGTGAAGCTTTCGTCAGTATAGTTTATGTGGATCAGCTGGAATGTCTGGGAGTATTGTTCAGCCAAAAGGTTAGCGGCATCATCGTCGTTATTGGTAGGGCCATTAGGACCTAGCAGTTGGGAAACTCCAGTTTTGCCTTGTCGAAGAGAAGCTGTGTAACTGAATAAGCTTTTCGGATTGGAGACGAATTTATCGATAAGCTTGGTCTGGAACTGAAGCCTGTCTTCTCTTATTGCCTTTGAACATATGTTCCTTATGCGTTTATATTGCCTGTATGCGTCGTTATTGTCGGTTCGTTTATATTCGGCCCAACAGTGCCTTTTGCGGCTTAGCAAACGACGAGTGCGGTTCTTGATGATTGGAGGTTGTTTGTAGCTTTTTGGGACCATTTGAGGAACTGAATGCTCAGTAGCACATAAGATCGTATGCAGTAAAAAATCCCAATGAGCATCCACTTCAAGTTGAGGGTGAACATCCCAAGAATCAATATCTGGTTATATCAAGCCATGAATCAGTGGTTGTACTTTTAGCCTTTGCATGACTATTAGTAAAATGAATTACGAAAGCATATAGATTACATCTGTTGTGGCGGTTGTTATCACTACTAAATTTTCCTAATTGTGGTAGACAGCTAATTTTATTGGATTCATAGCTGCACTTACATCTATTATATTTCTGAAAAATCTTACAGCAACTTGAAGCAGAGTGCGTTGACATTCGTGAGATGTTCACCAGCAGCTTCAATTAGTGTTATTAGATATCAACACTTATTTTCCTATACTTTCCAATATCCTCAAAAACGTTTTAACACCATGAAATTTCGCATATAGTTTAACGAACGGTTTTTTAGCGAGAACAGTAACTGAATATTTTAAGCTGGAGTATATCGGTAAAGCTGCTTTTACTGACACACTAATTTTCTCACATTGCTCCATTGGTTGCTTTCTTTCTCAGAGAGCATCATTTTGTTAGTATTATTGCATTAGGAGTAGCTTTCTTTGTTAACCTTACTGTGGGAAAAAATATCAAGAAAAATACCTCATTTAGGCTTTTTAAAAATTATTCATTCGTGTGCTATGTAAAAGGTTATGCGTTGCTTATAGCCAAAGTTTTATAACTAGTGATGTGGTTTGCTATTTTAGTCGGGTGCTTGACTGTATTATCACCCTTCTCAACTATCTAGTTTATTGAACTTCTTATCATAAAAACTGTTAGATAAACAACTCAACTGAACCCTCAAGCAACTATGCAAAATGTCACGCTAAATTATGTAAAATTATTAGTATTTCTTTTCTGAGGACTATGCATATTTTCAATGTACTGAATTTAGTTTTTCTTTGATTTGCTTTCATTGTTAATTTTAGATAAGTTACTTAGGTAAATTGACAGTTTAGTTTGATATAATGGAGGGTATTTTGTTAAAATGGACAAATTATGTGAGTGGTTGGCAACAACGGTATTTCATTTTGGACGATGGAGTTCTGTCGTACTATCGTTCCAAAGAAGAAATGAATAGTGGATGTAAAGGGTCGGTCAAATTATCTGTATGTGATGTCATAGGTGAGTTCCATGTAAATACTGGTAGTTTATTGCGTACAAATGATATAGTTCATAGTTCTGATCCACGAAGATTTGATTTGATTCTTGGTGAACAAAGATATTATTTGCGTGCTTTATCTCGAGCTGATCGACAAAGATGGGTTATAGCACTTGGTAGTTCAAAAGTAGGTACTACACCATTAAAGTCAGAAGACGTAAACATATATGGTAAGTTTAAATATATGTTTGATTCCCTCTCATTGACTAACTTCAAACTTTGTATGTATACTTATATTTTCATCCTTGGGTTTTTTGTTTTAATCATAATACAGATTAGTAATCAACTATTCTTCTTTGTCACTGTATTTCTTGGAGTACTCTTTGATAATACCAACTTTTTCAAATCAAATAAGATGAAATATTGGGATTTAAATCTAGGGCTGAATTGTTTGAAGTTGAATGTCTTAACCAGTAAGCCATCAGTCAGTCAGTCAGCTACAACGTGGACCAGGCACATTTATGCATCGGTCCAAGTTGCCATACCTCATTAGCACAACAAGATGAACACCGAATTCATAGAAGCAGTTAATTTAATGGTGGAAATATATAAAAGAAAGATTGTATGTAAGGATATAGTACGGGAAGAAAGGGAAGACAGAAAGTGTATACACCTGCACCATTGTTATCGATTCTGAGTCATATCACACAGTCTCCAACCATTTTGTACGATAGTCATGTTGACCCCAACCAATTAGTCTGCATCTGCCAACATGGCTCAGACTAAAAGTTAGCGACTTCAAGGACTGATGCCACGTTTTGGTTTGGCCGCCCTTAACTCTTTTCCAGCCATGGATCCTTAGATTATATGAAGAATACTTTTAACTCCTCCTACATAATACATGTCATGTATAGTAGCAATGGAATACATACCCCAATTCAGTGGTTTATCTATAATATGCATAAAGCGGTGCTGAAATTTGTTTACAACCTAAGGTAGTCAGCAGAAGTACATTGTTTTTTAGCCATCCGACTTTCAGCCGTTCAGATAATCGTTTTCAACGTCTGTACATTTTTCAGTATGGGGTTGTGGAGATTGTTGAGTTTCACTGAAATCATGAACCGATCCACATTTAATAATACTTTAATAACCGGATAGTTTTATTAATCATTATATGGTAAATGTGGCTTAATCAGATCGTAAGACACTTGTTCTCTTATTCAATTTAATCGATGGAATAATGAGGTAACTTAAAATTAAGCACACTGAATCGCGAATTATTTAATATGAAAAATTGCTTATTCATTCTTAGAACCTTCACAAACCCAATTAATCGATAATCATCGTTCTGAATTGCGTCTTTATCATAATTTAATGGTACAACAAGTCAAAGAGATTCAAAGTAAACTAAAAGAAGGTACGGTCCCAGATATGAATGTAAGTTTTTAGTCTTCTAATTTCTGTATTAACTGATCATGAATAATGTTGACTTAAGTTTTCATCATTGGTATTTGTTCTACTAAAGCTTTTAAAAAAACTATAGTCACTATTCTCAATATTGAGTTCAAACTAAGCATTTCAATACATCAGTGAGGGTATCGGTCACGGTGGTGTACTGGATTTCCACAAATACGTGTGGTACAACATTTAACAAACATCTTATAAATGAATCTAATAGGAGCAAAAATTACAATTTCTTAAGTGACTTTGAGTAATATATATTGGTGGGTCGGGTTGACTGTGAGTCACTGAGATAGTGACATCTTTCTTACTAGCTAATTCCAACACCCGTGACTTTGAGTATATTCTCTAATTATTGCAAACATATATATATCCAGCGTATTAAGTGACCTCTTTTGCCCTGTCTTTCCTGTTGGTCGGGTTTATTAATTTTGTAATTAACATATTTGGATCATCTACAGACTTATCCTAACGATTGAGTTTATCAGGTGTAAATTTCTTATAGGGTAATTTGTATCAAAATAAATAGTAAGTTAATCGGCTAATTGTGTTTTATGAGTTTTTAAAACAATGAATTTGACAGAGATAATTGATCATTGAGTTTCACTGAATATGATTTGTAGTCAGTTTTCATACTCTTTAAAAAAGAGATGTAATGTTTCTTTTCTCTAGTCAGAGTACCCTTTTTTCTATCGAATTTTCACTCTCTTTATTCCTAAACAATAAGTAAGCTTGTTATAAGATAAATAAATATCTGTTAGATAACTGTAGGATATGTTCCAGGAATCACCTTTTTTAAATAAAAATGGGTAGTGGCTAGTACTCGGATTCAGGATGCGCGTTTCGTCCCATTCGGGAACCGTCAGCTGGATTCATCGGCATCTCAGTGTTAATGTTCATATCTGTGCTCAAGTCCGGTACCTCTCGCTTCGGACGCCGATGCATTATCTACTGAGCTGTCTAACTCGATATAGTCGGAAGTTAGACGGCAATAACCTTCAAGTGTTACTGCGTTAGAGTTCGTGAAATTAATACTTTTAGGCCACAGTTAGTGGAGATAGTACTATTCTATTTCTATTTATTCATTTATTTCACTTAAACATGAATATTGGTTCAAAGGAGTACCGAAATATATATTAAACACACAAGTCATTGAACTTGTATGTGGGCTGGAATACTTCTCGAGTGCCCAAACAGAAGCTGGTTGTTTTTAAAGAGGAGCACTTTTCGAGCCTTCAACCCAAAGGGAGAGCGGACTCTCTCAACCCTTGACTATTTCTACGTGTTTTTGTTTCTTTATATACCTACGCTTTATTGTAGTATTTCACACCTTTTGTTAGTCTCTATTTTCTTAATGTTTTATTCAAATTAATGTGTTGTTATTTTTAATACTCCATGTTGAAAAAAAGTTTTGATGGTGCTCCTGTTCAGTGATTCTAAAAATAACTGTAATCTATCCCAACACTAGTTTACAGGACGTTTCTATCTTCTTTGTTCATAAAGAAACTAGATAATTACTACTGATATTCAATAAATGACTGTTTATTGTTCAATAAACACTGTCATGTATTCATCTTAATAATTTCATCTCACTGTACACTGATGTTTAGTTTGGCAACTTGAAGCAATGTAAACATATGTACCAGGTTCTACATTAATTGTGATTAACTCCCTATTACCTTAAAGTGTTTATCTCAATTACGTAGAAAAAGGATGGTCACAATACTATCACGTTTAATGGAAAAGAAGATAGGTTATAACATATGTACTAACCGAATAGTTATATATATGTATAAAACTCCGCCTGTAGCTCTCCTAGGGTTACTGCCGATTTCAAGCCCGGGTAAAGGAGGAAGGTTGGGCATAGGATCGGCAACCCCATACCGTAGAAAACAACCTTAGTTAAAAAAACGCTGGACAGAATAAGCAAATTAAACTATTTAAACTCTGCCTTGGGAGTTGAAGGAAGAATTTCGACGCCTAACGATGAAAGCTGAGATTTTTTGAAAGTCACAAGGCCGATACCCCTTCTAACAACCACAGCAACAATTAATATAGGTACATGGAATATTCGGGCAGTGTGAGAGACCGGGAAGACCAGTCAAATAGCTGTGGAAATGAGGAGATACAACTTAGCTGTTCTCGAAATCGGCGAAACCCATTGGACCCAAGCTGGACAGCAAAGGTCGGGTACGGGAAAGATACTGCTGTACTTCGGTCACGAAGAGGAAAATGCTCCGCACACACAGGAAGTTGCTCTGGTGCTATCCAAAAATGCACGAAATGCACTTATAAGATGGGAATCTCACGGATCCAGGATAATCAAAGCATCATTCAGAACAAAGAAGCAAGGGATTACAATGAATGTTATCCAATGTTATGCACCCACCAATGATAGCAACGAAGATAATAATGATCCGTTCTACGAGAAGCTGCAATCGACCATAGCTATGTGCCCAAGAAAGGACCTGACCATCCTGATGGGAAATCTAAATGCTAAAGTTGGAGTGGACAACACAGGATATGAAGATATAAGTGGACGACATGGACTAGGAGAGAGAAATGAAAATGGGGAGAGATTTGCAAATCTATGTGCATTCAACAAATTGGTTATAGGCGGCACAATATTCCCACACAAGCGCATACACAAAGCTACATGGATCTCACTGGACCACACCACAAAGAACCAGATAGATCACATCCGTATCAACAAAAAATTCCGAAGGACAATGGAAGATGTGAAAACCCGGAGAGGAGCTGACATAGCTTCAGATCACCACCTGGTTGTGGCCAAGATGAGACTGAAGCTAGAGAAACACTGGACAACTGGACAAACAGAATTACAAAGGTTCAGTACAACCTTCCTTCGAAATACTGACAAGCTCCACGAATTCAAGATAACTCTCAACAACAGGTTCCAAGCTCTACAGGATCTACTGAATGAACAGGAAACTACTTTGGAGGACAACTGGAAAGGGATCAATGAAGCATTAACTTCAACGTGTCAGGAGGTTCTCAGTCTGAAGAAGCATCATCATAAGGAATGGATCTCTATGGGAACCCTGGACAAGATTGAAGAAAGGAAGAACAAAACGGTTACATATACTCTGTTATGATATATTAAGATCTTAAGTTCTTTCCTATGTAGAATGATGGCTGTACACTGTTAAAAGGTATCAAACTGGGATAAAACAACTAGTTTAATGGTTACTACATTTTAATAACTGTCAAATAGCTCAATGACTATAAAAAAACTATGAAATTGAATCCATCGTGATCTATACTAAATAATCTAGAAAAAAAGTCTTGTACTTTTCACATTATATATCAATAATTAAGTAGTATTGTGATGTGGGTTACTGATATCCACATAAGTAGTATATGGTGATGGTCGGGCATTGAATGTATTTCAGTAGAAGATTGATAAGGAGAGAACGGAAATGGCACGCAATTGGTATGAAAATGCATGAACAATTATAATCGGAGACTATGGATGGATATTTTCAGAAGAAACAGTCAAGATTGAGACAATTGATTGATAGTTTGCAAATTAACTGTTTGCTGTATGGTTGCCAGATTTTAGTGAGATATTGTGCTAAAATATATTCAATTGTTCCCTACTCGTGTTCTTGTTTACTTCTATATAATGATAGTAAACATCTGTAATATGAATTCATTAGTTATTTATTGTCAATATTATTTCGACTGGAATTTGGACAAGTAAATTTTATATTTGGTATATCTGTTATAATTAAAAAAAGCATTCGGTTGATAGTAAACTTTTATTCAGTGATGGATCAATTTATTTCAAATAGTTTGACACACAGATATTGGTACAAAGGGGCATCAGATATATATGCGCCACACAAATCTCATTTGATTTGTGTTAGGGCTGTGATACTAACCGGGTGCCCAAACCGAAGCAGGTGATTTTCTTAGGGGACCATACCCGGAGCCTTTGACCTAAAGTTCTGATCCACAAAGCAGTGGAGCATCGCAAGGAGATGCAGTCCCATGGTAGCCGGTGACCAACAATTGATTCATACACCATTTGTTCTTTCAGGATACTGGAGCCCATGTGCACCACTGGTTTGTAATCATTGTTTTCCAACTACCCTAGGTGGACTTTCCGTGTTTACCAACCTGGTTAAAGCGTCGGACATTCGCTTTTCGTCCTCTGAATTTCGTAAACAACAGTAATGCCACGAGAAGGCAATGAGTAGGACTTCCCTGGCAGAGGCTTTTTACGCGTGGCCATATGAGAGCAGACTCTCCCCACTCTCGACCGTATCATAGTTTAAATAACAAATTAATCTTATTTAGAGATTCGTTGGAAACCGGGAAGGATTAGACAGTTGTTTCGTTGTAATACTTAACGTATTCACGTCTCTGCCAGGAACTGAACTCTGAATGTTCATGTCTTGAGTGGAGCGTTCAACTTGGAGCAAATAGAGTTCAGTTCGAGCTTGAAAACTGATGTTTCATAACCTTATATTCTAATCAATGAACTACCGTTGTTTATATGAAGTATTTATGTAAATGTTTTGCCGTGTAGAAAAAATTGTATTACTCTAATTATTTTCTCAGAAAAAAATATGGTTACTTCTCTCTAAATCTTATAATATCGGTGTCTTGGTTAATCCTTATTCATCCGTACTTAAATTGTATTGGAGAGTATCAGATGTTCTAACACATCGATTTACACAGCATATTTTCTGAATACCAGTCACTGGATTTGTTTGCTAAAATCTTATGTTCTACGTTCTTTGAATTCATAATTCATTTACAATTCTTGGATCTATACATGTGTTTGAACTCTTCAATTAAACAGACACACTAGAATTCCATCAACTCTTTATTGATTTAAGCTTGTCAAACATAAATTATTCAGTTACAGGCAAAAAAAAGTCAGTATATAAGAAAACTGGGAATCTAAATGACTTTAGAAAAACTAAGGATTAAAATACGGTAGAAGATCACATTAAATACATAGTTCTAGCTTCTTTAAATATACAGCAGAGTATGTGCTGTGCTAAGGAGATGAGACCTCAAATTATCAAAGATCAGGTTTATTTCAATTCATTTTGTTAATGACTTTAAACTGTCAGTACGTTTTGGTGTGATAACACATATTTACCAGGTATTCGATTATGAAGCTGCTTATGAATTTATTGTAATCTATTTTCAATCACATAAGATAATTATCTTCAATTCTATTGGATAAAACGCTCACCAAACGACTAATATACCCATCTCCTCAGGAGCCAATGAATTGATAACCATATATAAAAGTGATCTGATCCAAGAGCTTATAGTCCAAGTTATTTGTAAACATAGATAAGTTGGATGAAGGGAGAGCACTATTGTCTATTCGACATTTCATCCTATGTTCTAATCTTTGTCCTATGTATAAATCAGTTTTGTTATTGTAAAAATTAATTTCTGATTTTTAATTTTCCATTTTCTTTTTGCTTTAATCAGCGTATTGATGAATTAACTGGTATGCTAAATGCATCTTGCTCTACATTCTTAATAACTTTGGATGAATTAATGATTTTAAGTAATGCACAAGCACCATGGTTAAGTTCCATTGTAACAGGAACAACATTGGAGACAAGTCCTACTATATTTCGTAATACATCATGTCTTACCAATACAGATCCTTCTAATATACATTCACCAAATATGAGGTAAGTTCAAAATTTTTGTACAGTTGACTGCATGTATCTTATGATCTCATATGCAAAAGGATTAGGTAAAACTGAGTTATAAGGTCGAGCCAATAATCAAGAAAGATCAAGACACTTCAAGGCCAAGGCGTATTATATCAAAGTAGAATGTTATTTGTTGAGTTGTGATGATTAGTTTTAACAATGGGAAGCATCAATAAACATTTAAGTTTAGATTTAAGACTAAGATTTAAAATTTAGAGCATAAGATGTAGGATTCACACGCAACAACAAATGCAAGAGAAGACGACCAGTGTAGCAGCAGTAGGTCTCAATATTATAAACAAAGGGAAAAGCAAGACTCTTCGATACAATCCAGCATGCACCAATCAAATTACACTTGATGGAGAAGCTTTGGAGAATGTGAAAACCTTTACATATCTGGGCAGCATCATGCATGAACACGGTGGATCAGATGCAGATGTGAGGGCGAGGATCGGCAAAGCAAGAGCAGCTTATTTACAACTGAAGAACATCTGGAACTCAAAACAATTGTCAACCAACACCAAGGTTAGAATTTTCAATACAAATGTCAAGGCACTTCTACTGTATGGGGCGGAGACGTGGAGAACTACGAAAGCCATTATCCAGAAGATACAGGTGTTTATTAACTGTTGTCTACGCAAGATACTTTGGATCCGCTGGCCAGACACTCAGCAACAAGTTCGATGATTTCCTTAATATGTGTCCTATCAACTCCCAACATCTCTTCCTAATTTCCTCTTCAACTGGATGTTGGTTTGTTCTCTCTCATATCAGGCTGTTGTTGATGGTATCCAGTCAACGGACATTGAGTATCTTACGTAGACAATTGTTTAGAAATACGTACACTTTTTGATGATGGTTGTGGTAGTTCTCTAAGTTTCATCTCCGTACAGTAGAACTGTGTTGACGTTCGTATTGAAGATTGTGACTTTAATGTTGGCTGATGTATGATTATTTTGGGTTCCATACGTTCTTCAACTGTATGAATACTGTCCTTGATTTTTCGATCCTCGCCTATACGTTTTCATCAGATCCTTCTCGTTCATTGATGATGCTACCCAGATACGTGAAACTTTCCACTTCTTCCAGAGCGTCTCCATCAGGCATGATTGGGTTACCTTTCTCTTTGTTGTTTTTGAGGATCTTGCTCTTTCTCTTGTGTGTTGAGGCCTACTGATGCAGTGACTGCTACTACACTGGTAGTCTTCATCTGCATTTGCTCATGTGTATGGGATAGAAAGACTAGATGATCTGTGAAGTCCAAATCGTCTAGCTGCATGTAGGCTGTCTATTGTATTCCTTGCTTCCTTCCAGATGTGCAATTCTCCATGATGTAGTCGACCATTAGAAGAGAAACGTGAAAAATTAGCAATCTTCTCTGACCAACCAAACATTTATTACAAGCATTGGTATTAGCAGTAGTGATATAATTGCTTATTATAATAATACTTATTGTTATTATTGTTAGTTGAGTATTGGTTCTAATAACCAACCCATTCTTGACTTTTATATTTGATTCTTAGTAATAATCTTTGTTCTTCATTGACGAACGATTCGCTCTTTCGAAATTCACATGCACAATCATCATTAAATCGTCGTCACTTCAATGCTACACGAAAATATCAAACTTTCTTTTCTACTTTAGAATATAGGTAAGTCGATTTTTGATCATTAAAGAGTAATCTGTTATTGATAATTTTAATTTAATTTACGTACAATTGATAGATCACAGAGTAGTGACCAATGTCATGTATGTCAAATCTTTCTTAGTGCTGATCGAATTCTATCGACCACTAGTCAAAGTGACTCGATACAGTTTGCGTTATGTTGAAATGCTAAAGAGTCGGAGCTAGTTGATAAGAAACCTTGTATTTAAGTTTTGTGCTATTTGGCATTCATTGACAAGGTGTACTTGTGATCTTGAAGGAACTGATGCTTTCTAAATGATTCAATCCTGTGTTACCCAAGTCAGCCCCACCGTGGCAACGTCTCAGACTGTGAATCTGGGTGATCCAGGATCGGATCCGTAAGGGAGCAACAGTCCCCTAAAGATTACAGGCACACCTCTGTGACGAGTACCAAGTAGGACGAAACCCAAGTTAAGCAGGGTTTCTTGTTTATTACCTCCAACCTTCACTTTACAATTGAGCTTATTTACTACACAGTTTGTCATGGTTAGTATTAACATCAGGTCATTAAGATTGGAGTATTTTAAAATGGGTTTTTATCTATAACTTAGTAGATGATCATTGTGTTCGGTCAATAGGATTACTTAACAGTTCACATACACAATCACGTTGTTGATAAAACCGAAGACCTCCAGGTGTCACTGTGAGTACTTAACCTGTAGACCGTTAGCCTGGCATCTAATAGTTTACACGCCTAAATTCCATCAATTCACGATATTGCACAATCATCTGAGGAGTCCCATATAAGGATGAAACAGCTGCCCAGTGCTTCTTAATTTGGTAGGTGCTGTGTTTTTTGAAACAAAATGGTTTGGTTGTGAAGCTTTCACTGTCCCTTTGAACAACACCATCAGCACGTCCTTCAAAGAAGTGACCTTGAACGAGGTTTGTATACAGCTTGTTTTATAAGTCATTGCGTTGTGACATTTTAGTTGTGCATTTGATCAGTATGCATTAGTTTCTTATATACTTGAGTTTCAAGCTTCACTGTATTATTTCTGCTGATCCATATGTCCAAAAAATGGTAGTTTGTTGTATGGATCTATTTATAATGTGAATTTTATATCATCGAAGACGTTGTTGGTTAAATTGTCGGTACTTTACAGCCGGTTCTTTTTGATAGTGACAAATGTGTCATTTAAATGGTAAGTCCAGTTTCATTGAAATTAATGTTAGACCAACATTGAAAACGTGGGGGCACTGGATGACCGTTTCACCCCAGTGTGGGACTCCCCACCAGTACGCATCTACTACCCTGCATGCGGCAATTGAACCCAAGATCTTTGGTCTCTTGAACGAACGATTGACCACCAAATCACCGAGCCAGAATCCTATGGTGTTTTTGTCTAACTCCAATAAATCCACAGCATTGCGCGGCCATCTTCCAAGACCTTCGTTGGGTAACTATCTCTCACCCGACACGGTTGAACCTCACTAGTCACTGATCCTTACTGGAACTCATCGAATTTCTTCTCGAAGCTGGTCACTAATGAGCACATAATAATTATCAGTATAGGGTTGTAAAGATTCTTCAATTTCCTCATAGGTAAGACTGTGATTTTCAGTCTTTGCGTAGCTAGTTTTCGATAATTGTCTGACTAAAATCATTTTGTGACGGGGAACGATGAGATTCAACAATATCTACAACCCCCCCAAATGCCCTGGTACGGCCGAGAGTGAGGAGAGTCCTCTCTCCCTCTCCAAATGCTCTCACATGGCCACGCGTATATAGCCTCGGTCAGGGAAGTCTTACTCACTGCCTTCTCACACTACGGGTATTGTTTACGAAATTGAGAGGACGAAAAGCGAATGTCCGACGCTTTAACCGGGTAGGTGGACACGGAACGTCCACCTAGGTGAGTTGGAAAACCCTCATTCCAAATTAATGTTGTACATGGGCTCCAGTATCGTGAAGGAACAAATGCTGTATGAATCAATTGTTGGTGACCGGCTACCATGAGACTGCATCTCCTTAGGATGCTCCACTGCCTTATGGATCAGATCTTTTGGTCAAAGTCTCCGGGTGTGGCTCTGTGAGAAAACCACCTGCTTCAGTTTGGGCACCCGGTTAGTATCACAGCCCTAACAAAAATCAAATGAGATTTGTGTGGCGCATATATATCTGATGCCCCTTTGTACCAATATTTATGTGTTTTGAATAAAATAAGCAACCCCCCCTCTACCCTGTAATAATAATTAATTTGCTCAATATTTTTTTTGTATTACATTAACAGTTTTGAAGAGATTAAACCATCTATACCTATTCAAACAATTCCAAATAATGATGAAATCAAACTACCTGGTGATTATTTATCAGCATTAGAATTTATTAAAGCATCTAAATGTTTATTACATTTTCTTGATCGATTAAATCATACAAATCAACATAATTGTACATTGAATAATCCTTCAACAACTTCACGTACTTATATTGCATTACAACAAGTTCGACATCGTTTATTAGATTATTTAAATTGTATTGAATTACATGTTGAAATGCATACTACTACTACTACTACTACTACAACAAATCTTATGAATGATCCTAATTATACTACTGATTCTACTATTATCAGTGGAACCGATGAAGCATCAATGGATAATAGAGAGAATCATAATGATGTAAATGTAAACAATCATTGTAATATTTTATTTAAAAAAGCTCAACTTAGCTTAGGATATCTATTACGATATGAAGTGAAACATAGAGAATCAATTCAAGAGAATACAAATTCAGTTTATATGGCTATTTTGTGGTTATGTAGGTGAGTGTATTTGCATTCCTTATTTTTAAAGAAATACGTTAGATAGAATATTTTCATAGTTGAAAGCGTGAGTTAATTAAAGCTAGACCACCATGGAAAACCTGAAAGCACTGGACGACCGTTTCGTCTTATTGTGGGACTCCTCAGCAGTGCGCATCCACGACCTCGCCTCGCAAGATTCGAATTCAGGACCTACGAGTCTCGCGTCAGAGCACTTAACCGATAGACCACTGAGCCGGCATCCGATGGTGTTTATGTCTAACTCCAACCAATCGACAAAGTTGAGCAACCGTTCACCAATCGTCTTCAGTGAGTTCCTATCTCACAACAGACATGGTTTGAAATCCACTGGTCACTGCTTCTCATTAGAACTCCTGGATTTACCTCTTGAAGTTAGTCACTAGTGAGCATATGATTATTATTACTATCAGAAGGGGTTTTGTGGAGATTTAGTATTTTCATAGTTGAAAGCGTGAGTCAATTGAAGCT
>NW_017386045.1:46604-54623 GCF_000237925.1 Schistosoma mansoni
GGGGCCACACCCCGAGCCTTTGACCAAAAGGTCTGATCCATAAGGCAGTGGAGCATCGTGAGGAGATGCAGTCCCATGGTAGCCGTTGACCAATGACAGGTTCGTCCGCCATTCGTTCCATCAGGATACTGGAGCCCATGTGCACCATTGGTTTGGAATGAGGGTTTTCCAACTCCCCTAGGTGGACGTTCCGTGTCCACCAACCCGGTTAAAGCGTCGGACACTCGCTTTTCGTCCTCTCACTTTCGTAAACAACACCCCCGCCACGAGAAGGCAGTGAGTAGGACTTCCCTGGCAGAGGCTATATATTCGCTGGCCATGTGAGAGCATTTGGAGAGGGAGAGTAGACTCTCCCCACTCTCGGCCGTACCAGGGCATTTGGGGGCATTCTATAACCAACTATAGGTGTGTGTGTTTGTGAGTAGATATAGTTGTGCAGTTCGGACCTGATACTGACTAGCAAAGAGTTGAATACCTGAATAACTGATGCAAATGTATTCACCAACTATTTTCCTTTTGATCTTGAGTTTTAAAATTGGTTCACATTTTTCTATTCCATAAGTGGATTTTCTCTTCTTAAATCATATTATCTATGTTAATTCTTTCCTACCTCCATTGATATTATGATCACTTTTACTACTATGGTATTTTCCTTCAATTGATATTATCCTACAAAGACAATCAGTCTGAAATTAGTTCTTATTACTACTACAAAGCACTTAAACATAGGAAATAATGGCTAGTATAATCTCTAAATCAATCAAGATTAAGATGGTGGAGAAGATTTGTAGCTCAGGTGGGTGATTTTGATGTAGGTTTTGTTCTCGAAGTTTGTGCTGATAGTGTCATTCAGAAGGACGATGGAAGCTTCACGACCAAACCATCCAGCTCAGAGAACAAACCTACATCAAAATCAGGATTAACAGTTACGTTCAACTGGGGAGGGTATTATTTGCCTAAATACGTCCTGGACCGTACCAAATACTTCAACCAATATTACTCGTTCTTTTTTTGTTTAATAGATAAAGCCCATGAACCTAATATGTTTTACCCATTTATGATCTTCATTTATTAACAAACAATGTATTATTAAATTATTCATTATCATCGTCACCTAGTATTCATCCACTTGATAGATTTTTCACTTAGCAACGTAAATACGAATGTATAAACCAGCATAAAATATGTGAAAGATCGATTATATATACCTATACAAAGTTAACTATGTCTTGTGAAATTTCATTTATTATAATATATACATACCCCCTACACACACACACTAATGAATGCACAATTGGTATTCCATGACAAGAGCACCTAATAGAAAGTTTCTTTAATGAGTACATTATATTAAGTAAATCAATTACAGTAATTAATTACACATTACATATGTGTATATGTATTTAATTGAATTAGAAGTGAATTTATTGACAGAAAAGACAATATCACAATCATATGTGATGTACAATGACAACACATATGAGATTCATTACGCATAGAGAAGAATAGAGATTAAAATACGGTCTGTGTACAAATAACTAGATAAATGACAGTATTATATTGTACTTCAAAGTGTGTGAAGTTATAGTGTAGGTGTTAAATTCCTTCGAATTTTAATCACCAAGTTATGGGTTCGAACCCAACAACTTTGGCTTTAATTTTGCCAGTCAAGTAGTATCACTAATTTTCTCACACAATCAGTTATAATTAGTATGGTATCTTGCACAAGTGTGCATTATCGGTCTACGTTCCCACACTAAATCACTAAGTCAAGATGGAACAGACAACGAATTACTATAATAAGTAGTATCAATAATGTTTAGAAAAAAGGCTAAACATAAAATCACTGGTTTTAAAAAAAGGATTAAATTCATGGATAAAGTACAATTTGATACCGAAACTGTAAATCTAAGAGACAAGAAAGAATAAATTTATGTGTCGCGATGCAGCGACCCGACGTCTTCTATCGCTGATCGCGATTAACGTACGAATGTCATCATATAGCCTGAACCAACCAAATTGCCTCAAACCAACAGCATATAACTTCCTTGACTTTATACTTCAGCTTTTATCTGGTTTTGTTCCAACATACACTTACTCTATCGAGTGTTTCTTGTCAAAGTGAGACGTGGTTGTGCATACACAGCTCATTTTCTAGTTACTTTATTTGATTAAGATTCTCTGTTTCATCAACTCAGCAATAATTGCACAGTTAATCTGTAATACTCACAAGAGATCCTTGTTCTCCACTTTCAAAAAGCACGTCCTTCAATTTCAAGGTTAAACGAAACAGACTACAGTTCAGTTTACTCGCTTTTTGATGCAGGTACATCCAGCTAACGAGTCCCAAGTAGGACGAAACGCGCATCCTGGATTTCACTGCTACTCACTATCCATCATTGCATAGTCTCATAGTTGATAAAAGTATATTCTCTAACATGAATTCCTTGTGGACAATTATTGTACTCCAGCTAAGATTACAAGAAGGCAGTTCAAGGGTAAGATGTAAGTAGCCCAACAAAATAATGATAACCTGTTATTGTACCAATTAATTTCAAAGCCTCTGATCAGTTTAATCAATATTTGCCAACTAAAGCCTTGTATAATACTAAAACAATACCTACAAAAATTTGAATCTCTTTTGTAGCTGACAGTAAATGATTGTGAATCATCGTTTTCTCAGAGGTTTAAAATAAAACACTTTGCCAGAATAAATTATCAAGATATTTGTCTAGTGCTTCCAAGTTCCCAGTGTTTATCTACATGGTCTTACTTAGTAACGACTACTATTTTTAGAATGTAAGTAGTAGATAAATGGATCATTTCTGGATAGGACTCATGTTACAGATTTTAATTAAATAGATTGACTGTTAAATATCCATTCAATTCATACTTGAATTCTCATCAAAATTTTATGATATGCTTAAGTCGCAGGGATTTGATTTTAACTGTAGTTAAACCATTATTCTTATATAATAATTATTTATTTATTTAAACACATATAAATATTGGTACAAAGGGGCATCAGATATATATGCACCACACAAATCTCATTTGATTTGTGTGAGGGCTGTGATATTGCCCGGGTGACCTCACTGAAGCAGGTAGTTTTCTTATAGGACCACACCCGGAGACTTTGACCTAAAGTTCTGATCCATAAGACAGTGGAGCATCGTGAGGTGATGCAATCTCGTGGTAGCCGATGACCAACGATTGATTCATCCTCCATTTGTTCCTTCAAGATACTGGAGTCATCCCATGTACACCATTGGTTTGGAATGGGGGTTTTCCAACTCCCCTAGGTAAACTTTCCGTGTCCACCTACCCGGTTAAAGCGTCGGACATTCGTTTTTCGTTCTCTCAATTTCGTAAACAACAGTAATGTCACGAGAAGTCAGTGAGTAGGACTTCCCTGACCGAGGCTATATACGCATGTTCATGTGAGAGCATTTCGATAGGGAGAGCGGACTCTCCCGACTCTCGACTGTACCAGAGAATTTAGGGGGAATAAATTTTTTAAAAATATGAATTGTATAACAGTAGCCAGTAGGTCAAATAAAAGCTTAGAACAAAAGATATATAGATATATATAATCTAGTTCCTTAATAGTTATACAATAAGACTATGTATATAATAACAGTCTATAAATAGTTTCCTGTAGTTACCAATAAAAACATCAAACAATTACTGAACATGGTCAACAATATTGACAAATACTTTTTAAAATATTCTCATTGTTTCCCTTTTTTTTCTTTTTTTGTTTGAAAAAAGAAAAGTATGTTAATAGTTTACAGCCAAAAGAATGGTTACTATAATGATTCTATAAATTTGGTATTTTCAATGAAGAAAAACAACAACTACTACTACTACTTAATTAAGTAACTAATTTAACAAAAGAGCTATGAAAATTTTATCAGGATTAATTTATTATTAAGCTAAATGTAACCATTAAAAATTGCATATTTGGCGATTAGTTCAAATATTTGCCATATTTCTCTTTTTATAGTTGAAATCATGAGTCAATTAAAGCTAGACCAACACCTGGAAGCACTGGACAGCCGTTTCGTCCTACTGTGGGACTCCTCGGCAGTGCACATTCACGATCCCGCCTCACGAGATTCAAACCCAGGACCTATCAGTCTCGCTCGCAAGCGCTTAACCTCTAGACCACTGAACCGGTTGACATCCAACTGTGGTAATGTCTAACTTCAACCAGTCCATAAAATTGAGCAGCCGTCCTCCATTGTCTTCAGTGAGTTGATATCTCACAATAGACTTGTTTGAACTATAAAATTACTAAAATCTCCTGCGTTCGAATCTTGCGAGGCAGGATCGTGGATGCGCACTGTTGAGGAGTTCCAAAACAGGACGAAACGGCCGTCCAGTGCCTCCAGGTTTTCCATGGTGGTCTAGCTTCAATTGACTCACGCTTTCAACTATGAAAAAAACTAAATCTCCACAAAACCCCTTCTGATATTTCTTTTTTGTTTAGCTATGCAGATACAATACTATAATTGTATAGAATAAGGTTGAGAAATTAGATCATAGTCATATCCGCCACCATTTTGTTCCTATAATCTTGAATAGCTTAATTCAAGGTGTGAGTATTCAGTTTTAGAAATGCTTTAGGTTGGTCGTTTGTGTGTTAATTCACATGAGTTCATGAGTTTTGCATAATTATATAGTCGGTTGACTTTTGAAAATTTAAAAAAATAAGTCGCTGAGAACCATTTCAGTGTGTTTCTTTCTTTGTGTAAATACCAGATTCTTTATCGTGTAACTATATGTTGAAAAGCCCCCGGTATACCCGTTTCGTGTAACACTGTATTCGATTCAAGAAATAACGTGATATCAGTAAGTATAGTGAAATGTAATTCAATCAAATACATTCTGGAAAGCATCCCAAACTAAGAATAGTTTATTTAACAAAGTTGTCTAAACTGTTCACTTATATCTACCGAAACATTCTTCAAAATGGAAGCTTTACCAGTAGCACTGTACACTTTTCTCTAAGCCTTGTGAAAATGTAAAATGTGAACAAACAATCCCTAAAATTGCATGTCACAATCTTTACTGATATTAAGTTATTTCTTCAGTCAAATACAGTGGTAGACGGGACGGATATAACGAGGGCTTTCCAACAGATAATTAAACGATAATAAATCTGATATTTACACAAGGAAAGAAACACACTGAAATGGTTCTCAACGACTTATTTTTTTAAATTTTCAAAAGTCAACCGACTATATAATTATGCAAAACTCATGAACTCATGTGAATTAACACACAAACGACCAACCTAAAGCATTTCTAAAACTGAATACTCACACCTTGAATTAAGCTATTCAAGATTATAGGAACAAAATGGTGGCGGATATGACTATGATCTAATTTCTCAACCTTATTCTATACAATTATAGTATTGTATCTGCATAGCTAAACAAAAAAGAAATATCAGAAGGGGTTTTGTGGAGATTTAGTTTTTTTCATAGTTGAAAGCGTGAGTCAATTGAAGCTAGACCACCATGAAAAACCTGGAGGCACTGGGCGGCCGTTTCATCCCATTATGGGACTCCTCAGTGGCAGTGTGCATCCACGACCTCGCCTCGCGAGTTTCGAGCCCAGGACCTACCAGTCTCGCGCCAGAGCACTTAACCGATAGACCCGGCTGGCATCCAACGGTGTTGATGTCTAACTTCAACCAATCCACGATTTCGAGCGACCGTTTACCGATTGTCTTCAGTGAGTTGATATCTCACTAGTGACTGACTTCGAGAGGTAAATCCAAGTTTCTCTGTGGATTTGTAATAGTGTGGTTTATTTATTTTTCTTTGAATTGTTCATTGCTCCTTACATTCATTTACTCCAATTATTATCATTATTATAGATGGTTGAATTTTGTCAGAGAATTTATTCATCATTTATTTTGTTCACCGGATCCATCTTCACTTACGAATAATACATTGAATTCAGCTGATACAAGCCTTGTGACCATTGCAAATGAAGCGTATACACGATGTTTACGACCTTTTCATTCATGGTCTGTACGAGGTATGGCTATGGTAAGTAATTTGATGTTTTTCATTTGAATAAACAATAGAATTATCTGTTTTATTTGTATTAATTGAATATGATTCGAAATGAAACTGCTGAAAGTTTTTTTTCTAGTGAATTTTTCTCTAGAAAAAAAACTAATGATAAAGAGTGAAATAGTTGAGCGTGTTGACCGCTTCAGTTATCTTGGGAGTCTCATCAGCCCTTGTGTTCTGGTGTGTGACGAAATCTCAGCACGGATACAGAAGGCTCATCTAGCTTTCGCCAACTTGCGTCATTTATGGCATAGGCGAGATATACGTCTAGCAACCAAAGGACGGGTTTACTGTACAGCAGTTCATTCCGTCCTACTTTATGGAAGTGAAACATGGCCGATAAGGGTAGAGGATATTCGTAGGCTGCTAGTATTCGATCATAGGTGTCTTCGAAGCATTGCTCGTATATCCTGGGACCACCGGGTAAGTAATGTAGTTGTTAGGAAACGGGTACTAGGTAAGGATGACAAATCGTTTGATGAAGTAGTGAAACTTCATCATTTGAGATGGCTGGGACATGTGTTACGTATGCCCAACCACCGACTGTCCCGACGTGCGATGTTCTATGGTGTCGGAGTAGGTTCGAAGAAAGCTAAGGGAGGCTCGACCAAAACGTGACACAAATCCATGAAGTCACTGACAAGTGAACTGAGCCATGTTGGTAGGTGTAGACTACCTGGTCGGGATCCGCGAGATGATGGCAATCGATGGTTAGAGACCTTGAATGACATGGCTCAAAATCGTTTGCAATGGCGAAGGTGCATACACTCTTTGTGTTCTACCAAATTCTAATCTTATGAATTCTTCATGTTTCTATCTTTCTGTTCTTTCCAAATTTATTTCACTGTATTATACTCCTTCAATAACATCTTCAAACTCTAATCTTTCACATTAATGCTTATACTCTTACTTTTTCTACCACTATGAGATTTTAATGGACAACTGCATCTCTGTGCTAATGTGGTATGGCAACTCGAACTGATGTACGTACGTACGAAGTTCTACGTTGTAACTGACTGAATGTTTCTCTGACTTGGTTACCTGTATAGTTAGTTGAATTGATGCTATAATAGTGAAGTGATGGAATAATGATAAAAGCTCTTAGCTTTCAATTAATACGTTAATGTATTCAACATCGCTCCATATACTTGGGCTTCAACACTCGTTTAACTATATTACTTGTCCCTCCAAATACAAAGTTACAAATTTACATAATTTGATTAGAGTTACTCAATATGTAAGTGAGTTGCATGAATGTTTTTTTGGATGAACGAATACAACGAGAAATTCTGGATGTAGTTTCCGTTCTGAATGTTAATCTTGGTCGTACCTTTCACTAATCGGACATAACAAACATACCATTGATCACTACGCAGTGATGAATCAATGATTATATGTCAGTCTTAAAGGAGGTCAGTCTCTGCCTAAAATAGCTTGATGATAGCTTTTCTAATTGTAACACTGAATGACGCTGTCTTAACTCGTATGAGGATCATCATCCTCTTAAAGAGTGGAGAGTACCAGCTAGCATAAAATCTAAGTTCAGGTTTCACTTCCACTTCGATTCAACTATATAAATATTAAAATCTAATGTACGTAATGTTGAGTCACTTAAACTAAGTAGCCAAAGTACAAATTGATCAATAAAATTTGGTCAACATTATAAACTAGACAAATATGACATAAATTAGATGAATATTATGTGGTACAATGTTAACAAATGAATAAGTAAACAAATAAACAGCAAAAAGGTGCTTACAATTGATTAATTGAAGCTAGAACACCATGGAAAACCTGGAAGCACTGGACGGCCGTTTCGTCCTATTATGGGACTCCTCAGTGGTCTATTGGTTAAGGGCTCTGGCTCGAGACTGATAGGTCCTGGGTTCGAATCTCGTGGATGCGCACTGCTGAGGAGTCCCATAATAGG
>NW_017386045.1:54823-63350 GCF_000237925.1 Schistosoma mansoni
GAAACGGCCGTCCAGTGCTTCCAGGTTTTCGCCGATGGTTTAGCTTCAATTGACTCATGAATTCAACTATAAAATTACTAAAATCTCCACAAAAACCCCTTCTGATATTATTTTATATTTGTTATGCATTTCTCTTGTGAAATTCTTTTCATCTCTTTCATTCTCTTCTATATTTCTTTAGGTTATTATCCAATCACTTCCTTCACGTTTATACTTATTTGATTTATTATTAATGGATAATCCAGAAACAATAACATCTTCAATAACTTCAACAACTGGATTACCTCCTGGATCTTTCAATGAAACTAAATTATTATTAGCACGTTATCCAGAAGCATATATTCAATTAAAATCAGATGCTACACGTTATTCTGAAGCATTAGGTCGTTTTTTAACATTAATTGAAGGTCTTTTAGCTAGTTTAGATTTAAATCGTATATTCACCGGGTCGGAAAGTTATTAAGAGAGAGAGAGGGGGCAGTTTCGTAACTTTGTCTCCTTTAATCTTCATCATATCAGTGGGATTTCACTGGTTACCTTGAACACATTCCTCATTTTTTTCTTTTTTCTATGGCTGTTATGGTTGTTTCTAATAACGATAATAAACATAATTATTTTTCTAATGTATAGTCTATTTTTTTTGTTCATATATGTTGTCTTTCTCTGTATGTGTTTGTTTTCCTTTTCTTTTATTTTTGTGCTTTTTTACTCGATGAATTATTTATTGGTTACTTTCTCATAAGAATATTTAAACTACAGATGAGAAAAGTAAGTAGATGGAATCAATGATTTCATGTTTTCCTTGTTTGTGTTCGTATATGTATAACTGACAGAAAGAGAGAGAGAGGGGGAAAGAGGGGGGGGGTGTTTTTTTTACCCTTTCCATTTTGTGTGTTTTATTTGCCCACGATCTATACCTACACACACACACACACATACATACACAAATACATACATACATAATTATTGTTATTTTCATGATATGATTTCTGGTATTTAATATATTCAATGCAAAATTTGTTACGTAAGAGTTTATGCTATCTGTTATGTCAATGAAATTTTATGTAATTTTTATTTACACTATATTAATATATACAGATTTTATGTCCACGCATTTATGTGTATTTATCATTCTTACTTACGCCTGTTACCCCTCGTGGAGGAGCATAGACCGCCGACCAGCATTCTCTAACCCACTCTGTCCTGGGACTTCCTTTCTAGTTCTATCCAATCGCTGTTCATTCTTTTCATGTCTGTCTCCATTTCTCGGCGTAGTGTGTTCTGTGGTCTTCCTCTTCTCCTTTGGCCTTCAGGATTCCAGATGAGGGCTTGTCGTGTGACGCAGTTGGGTGCTATCCTCAATGTGTGTCCTATCCACTTCCAGCACTTCTTTCTGATTTCTTCCTCCGCTGAAATCTGGTTTGTTCTCTCCCACAGTAGGTTGTAGGTGTTGATTGACAATCGTTTTGAGTTCCAGATGTTGCATTTATCAACTACTTCTTAATATTTACAATTGATCAATCACTGAGTAGTAACCAATCTTATGGCGATCTAGTCCTTTTTTTAGATTCTGATTAAATTGTATCCACCAAGTTACAATGTGACCATTAGTCTAAATTACTTAACATCACATAAACTATGTTAAGATGTTACGTGATGGGGAGGGGTTGTATATCTAATCTTTTAAAGACAATAAGTTTCGTAGTGGTTGGTAGTTGCCGGTAAGTTGTACTTTGTGTAACCTTGAGGCAGTTTATATGATATGTGGAATTCGAATCTTTGTCATTTAGCTTCACAATCAGAGATGTTACCACTGATCTATTCGAATCGTAACTCACCTTTAAGGTTGAGATATTTACAATTGACTTATAAATAAATAGTGAGCAGTGTGATATCTGTCTAGTCCTTCAGTGTTAGTTTGATTCTATCCCAATATCTTAAAATTCATAATACACTTATTTGTATACTTTTCTAAGTTTAACGGTATTCATGGTTACTAGACTGTCTCTACTAATCTATGCATCATATTCAGGTTTTATAAAAAGACATAATAATGCGCGGTTATGAAAAAACTCTTTTGTTTTTCGGACAAAACGTCGTGGTGATTAAACTGATGTATGGTTTTTCTTTTCTACATTGAATTAACATAAGCCACTAGCTGTGTGTTAAAAATACTGTGAGATTCAATAATAACTAACAAGTTATTGGTATGTCTTAAACCCGACTATGGGAACTTCTAGCCTCGATTTTATTCTGTCAGTCCTAAACAAGCCAGAATCGAACACGTATGTGCATCCATTCAAGTCGTCACGTCACATTAGCTCAACTCAGTGAAATTATCAAGACACGTGCTAGAGTAGAGGGGATGATAATAGTATTCATAGTAGAGAGTATTATGCATGGACAATATGTCTTGGGAAAAAGTGGATTTGTGCGATAAAAGCTTTGATCGAAATATGTGGATGACATATCTCTCATTCATTTTGTAATCCCGATCAATCCAAAAGACGGGCTTTCGAGGAGAGCTTATTGGTATAAAACAGAGAAGGCACGTTCATATGATAAATAGTCGCAAAAAATTGAAGCAAGATAAAATTATAATGCACTTGGAGATTTCGAACGAATCATAGTTAAAGTTATACTTCAAGATTTCCTTTAAGTTTGCTCCAAGAAAATGAAAATCAAGGCTTTAGAAAGATAATGACAAAATAATGGTTTCCTGGGAGGATCAAGTGTCATTATCAGTTATTTCATTAATCGTCGTATGTTTTGAACTCTTTCTTACGACATGCATTTATCAATCACTCTCTGATTAACAATAGGCCTATATAAAATATAACAAGTTAGAGATACGTCATGGCAAATCAGAAGATGTGTGTTGAGTTCTGTCAGTTAGATGATAGTATTCATACGCTTGTTCTTCACCTCAATATTACTCAGTTACTATTGTATATTACGTTTTACTACTTACTAATACTCATTAACTAACTTCATTTTGCATCGTATGTGGTTAGTGGTACTATGCAGTGAATCAGGCATAATGGCTGAAGACCTTTGTATGCAGCAAGCACAGTATCACAGAAAATCATTAGCAATCTGAATTGATATTCAAAACTATCTTTATCGATTTCCCTTTCTATCATCTGTCACCATTGTTGTATTTTGGGTGTTAATTACAGTGGCCTGGTGGTGAAGCGTTCGTACACGAAACAGAAGGTCCTCGGTTCAAGTCCTGCGTACGAGATCGTGGGTATGCACTGCTGTAGAGTGCCATAATAGGACGATCATTCAGTGCTACTACGTTTTCAATGGTAATCTAGCTAAGATCGACCCGTGAATCCAACTGTGAAAATAACAAAATGATGGAGCATGTATAAACTTATTTTTTCTTGGCGTAACTGACAGAACGGTACCGGCAAGAAGAGACATTTAGCCGTTAATATTCCAAATACTAGTATGGATTAGATAAGACGAGACTTCCGTAGTAACTTTAAATTTCGAAGAGAATTCGAAAATGTAAAAGCGACTACACTGTAACAGTCACTAAGTTTACAACAAATGTTTGAGGGGCAGTGTGTGCACATGAAGAGGGGGATTAGCAATCACATAGCTCACAAAACTATTAGGATGGTAGACAGACCTACGAAGAAACCTTTATTCCACTTAACGTTCGTGTCGGACGCCAGGTTAATAGAAAGTTGGACAGATTTTGATAAACATCAGTGGGACAAATATTTTACAATTCCTATAATAGGAATGTGGTGATCGATATTATCCCTAAACTTCGTATATTGTTCGTCCTGATAACCGTTACTCGATAACGTCCTAACGATGAATAAATCAGAAGACGAATACGAAGGGTTGATTGCGTTTATTGTTGGACCACACACAGATATTCAAATTTACAGGCACGTTAAGCAAGCATGAAAGATTGGTGCCGTAAAGCAGGCGAGTGAGCGTGAGAGTCGAATGGGCGAGAGATTAATCGACCAAGTAAGCGAGTGCAGTGTAGTGAACAGGATTAAGATGTACATATATATATATATATATATAAATGGAAATGCATGGATCATCAAATCAATTTAGCGATTAATAGTAAGGCTAGCAGAATGAATACATACGTAGACAGTAAGCAATGCTCAAGCGTACATAATAATGGTACAATAATATAGAGAGGTTGTTGTACGAATGACTGTCCGTTAAATAGGTTAACAAAAGGGCTTAGCCAAATTAGATGTAAACAAACTCAATTGTACGTGAGTTGCTACAGGTACAATCCTAGCAAAGCTGTCTGAACTTAATAAAGCCCAAAATTTTTAAATGAAAATTAGCGTTAGATCAATTACTACTAGCAGGAGACTTCGACATTCTATCCTTCAATGTCATCAAATGGAATAAAACATATATACAGTGGTTCCATTAGCGGCTTGCCACAGCCATTAAAAGTTCAAGGCTGACACAATTGGAAAATCTCGCTTCTGGATTTTTATTGTGGTTCTTACTTGTCATTAAGAAACATACTCAACGCCAAAGTGTTGTCAGACCAATCGATAGTTTAATGAGTATTAGGTGAGTTATGTAAACTCATGTCCTTATTATTGCGATTGTTGCCAGTTGTCGGCATGGAAGTATACTTATATTCTAACTAGGGCGGTCACGTGTTTTTGATCGGAGTCGTGTTGAAGTCCTGTAGGATAGACACTGGGAGGGCATCCAGTGTACATATTCTTCTGGGGGTAAATTAACGACTATTGGGGTAAGGAGAAAAGCCGAGGATTATGTCAATTCCTTAACTTCAATGATATTTGATGGTATGGGACCTATGCAGCAATCTCCCAGGTCAGTACTAAAATCTTTGCGCTCAGAAAAGTCATCAGGATGTGTCAGAATCCAACCTATAACCCTGAAACAGTGGATGGATGGCATCAGTAAATTAGCATGTGGTCCATTCAGGCACTCACTAGATTCACAGCAACTCCCAAGAAAATGGAAGCAGGCCACTCCCACTCCAATCTTCAAAGGGGATATAAAGAGAATCAAGCCTGTTACAGAGAAGATACGTTATTCCCAATACTCTTGAAAGTAATGGAACGAGTGGTCAATGTGCAAATGGATAAAAACAATATTCACCATGAAGCCCAACTCGAGTTTAAGAAAGGCAGGTTGTATGTGTTTAATCTCCTCATAGCTTGAAACAGCTTGACGATCTGCTCGGACCAAGCAAGAACAACCATGTAAAATCAATTGAATTCTCAAAAGCCTCGGACAAAGTTTCAAACTTACTCCTCATAAAGAAGTTTGAAAAAAAGGGTTTCACTGACTCACTTCTGCCTTGACTACGAAACCGCATATATCATAGTCCCGACTGAAACATGGATATCGCCTGACATCGTGAATGAAGAAGTGAGCTTGCAAGGAGTGAAACTTTGTCGATGCCGCAGAGTACACAAAACAGAAATTGGTGTGACGATATGCATTATCAGTCCTTTCGAAGCAACAGACCAATGCGTAACACTATTAACACGGAACAACAACGCCAAAAGTGGGAATAAACGGAATAATGGGTACACATATAATCGATTTGTACTTTGTTAATAGAAAATGCCATAGCAAATAGAAGCTTAGAAAATAATAAAACCGAAATATCTAATAAATATGTGACTAATACATACAAACAAAATGACAGAAAATAGCTTCAAATATTTTACCTCATGATTAGATCGTCTCTTGCATGACACTCATATTCCTGATCTTTATCGGTGGCGTTAAACTATACAGGCGACGTAAACTCCTGGAGGTTCAGGAAAGACGAAAAAGATTTACTGAAGCTTCAAAAGAACATTACAACAATAGAGAAACAGGTAGTATGCAACTTATTAGAACGTAGCCTGTTGTCTCTTTGAAAGACACGAATTTTTCGGACCAATTAGAGAGACAACAAATGGGGTAATAGTGCTGACAAATCTTATGGAGACAGTCTCTAGAGCCTAGGATTATTGTCACTGAGTTTTAGAAGAATGGGAGATGAACTGATAATAACATTTAGCATGTCGAATTTACCAAACCACACAACACGAGGATCCTATCCAGATGGCAATCGGTTTATACAAGCTCGTGAAGAAGTACTGAATATTTAAAAAGAACAGTGGTATTGTTTCTCGTCAAGTTAAATTTACTGTTTAGATTGTAAATTATGCATCAAAACTACTGTTTACACTTCAATTGGACTTATTTTAGTTAACGTGATATTGTACTTGTGTGTTTTGATTTGTCTTTTGTGTGTTTAATTCATCAGAGTATACTTGGTCAATTTTGACCTGTTATATTTAGTTAAGGTTTGAGATTTTACATATCCATTCTGTGTTACCTTTTTCAATTAATTTTCAAGATGGTCGACACGCAACAATCTGCAGTTAGTGGAATCTGTCATCAGAAATGTAGTGCGTGAAGAGGTTTCAGGGGTGCATATCACAAAAGCAATAAAACTTGGTAAATGGGTTGGAGGCGAGACTCAACAAAGAAGAACCTTGAAGTTGGTGTTTCGGAATTTTGAGAAAAGTGACGTGATATTGAATAACGCACACAACACTCGTGATTCGAATATTTGTATTCGACCAGGTTGGTCACTTGAGGATGGAATCAAGTGGAAGAATGCTCTTACGGAGTCAGGAACTCGAAAGCTAAGTGGTGAAACAAACTTTATGATTAAGGGCAGTCAAATCTTGGGAACCAACGCTTCCGAGACCTGTATGTGTAGAACAGATGATTCCCAAAACACCTTAAATGTGTGTTACACGGAAACCGTGGTCTTCGGATTAAAATGTCTGAGATAATTTTGATAGTGGATGAATTTAGTTCCGTTACAACCGTTGACACAGAAAATTGGCTCACCGTAGATATAGACTGTTCCTCATCATTGCAGGCTACATAAGTATTAGAAGTGATATGGTTAAGAGTCTCAAGGGAGGACACTTAACGTTATATGTTACTGATCGCTTCCATGTGCAGTCAATCATATAGGAGGCACATGTTGGTGGCACATGTGAGGTAGATTGTTGTGTAGAATCTACGCTAAGTTTTGGACTGAAGAATAACCGTCTAGGTGGTTTAGATACACTCTATTATCCATTTGAAACCAAAACAACGTGATTAGGTAAACAACGTTTCTAAATTTCATCACAAATGTACATTATTACCCAAACAAATATTAACACTCAGTTATTCAACCAATAATTGTTCACTAACTAATCGATCTAAATTACAATAAACAAACAAGTTGATAGGGAATGTAAGAAAATTACCGAGCGCACCAAAATAACTGCTAGTTTATCCTTTCTGGATAGACCACGTAAAGATCCGTTCAAAAGATAATATTTGGTTGCATTATAACACAGAGTGTTTCCAATTTTGGAAAAGTGCTTCAATTCATGTTCAAAAATGCACAACCTCAGTCAGTGCAAGGAACACAATCAAAGGGGGAACAAGTCAACATGGTTGCCGCCAAGACCAAGTATCAACTAAAACAATATAAATGCAGTTCAGCAAGATACATGGAGATGCAATGAATACCTAATGAAAAAAAACATGATAAAATACAAATACTGTCATCTCAAATGGCACCAGAAAGACTAACAAAATACACAACTGAAGAAATCAATAGAAATAAATTACAAGAGTAAACATCGGAGGGATTTTCGCACACAAAACCTTCAAAATAGATTTTACATGTTGTACAATTAGGTCTAGACACGGGTTAGTGACCATAGGAGGAATATACCGTAGTCCGTATCACTTTTCTGACGACTTTTCTGTAAGACACATCTGCTCTTGGAATAAGGCAGAATGTTGTCTCATCATTGGAGACTTCAATACACCGCATGCCAACTGGAAAGAGCTCACAGCTTCATGTAGAGGGGGGTTCGCTAGTGACCTTCTTCCAACAACTACTCAGTGTGCACTTGTACAATGTGACGATGCAACGGATGTTCTAGTTTTACAACTAGCTACCAGTAGCACCTTCTATCTTTGGACTAAATTGTGTTCATCAGTTTTGTTATTGATGCACATTCACTCCGCAGAACATTTAGGCGCCTCCAAGATTTGGTTCATTCTTAAGAAAGTTCTAATGAGTTTCGCACTGGATAAAGCAGTTCAAAATACTGCAAAATAGAATGTATTTTTTAAACATCTGAATAGTCTGTTCTCTGAAATGCGAGATGCCATATCTCCCATGATTTTGATACTGTGAATTAAAACGTATCTCTTCACTGTGCGAGTTGATTCAATTTGGCATCCTGATTTCAGATTACAGTCAATAAGTAGCTTTAGCCCGAGTGGTTTGTTTAATTGTATTCAGGTGATCGTCATCAATTGTGTCATCGGTGCATAGTCGTCATGCTCTCAAGAATGGAGAATAGATGAAATTTCTTTACCTACCTAGATCACTCAAATCTGCAAAGTCCACTTTAGCCTGGGTTTTATTGCCATTGATCTCCTCTTCGATGGATTTGATGATGTTCGACGATTT